>NC_024320.1:2532893-2598549 GCF_000523025.1 Cynoglossus semilaevis
AATCCAAGAAGACCAGTTATCTTATGCTGCCTTGGGGACGGGTTTGTGTGAGCTCATCACCTCTTTTGCTTGTGTGAGTCCCGGTTCACTGACATCACATCATGTTTCATTTCAGTTTTATGGTCCTTCAGTGTCAATAAATGCCTGGTGTGCTGTCTTTAACGCACTGTAAAATTGTTCTGTGAAGTCGAAGCTCACTTTTGTGGTCGGCAGGTGAAATTGCATTTTATGTTGCAGTTTATGATTATTGAGAGCATGGGGAGGAAAGCGCTGATATTCAGAGGATTCATGAACATGTCTGCAACACTGGTGCTCCTCACCATCACTCTGTACCTGCAGGTCAGTTCTTATTAACTAGTTTCATGCTTGTAGCAAAAGACGCACAATAATAAATCCTTATTTTCTAATTGTTAAATATCTACCATTACCCTTTAGAGTCAAGTCTCCTGGTTGCCATACTGCAGCATGGCTCTAATTTTACTATTTATTCTTTTTTTCTCCAGCGGACCAGGTATATTTATCAGAGATTTTTTATAAAACAATTTGAAATGTAAATGTTACTTAGGGATGGCTCAATACAACTGCTTCATGTCTGATACCAATATTGCAACTTCTGCCAATTAATCCGACTTTCTTTTCTTCTCCAGCATGCCGCAAACTGCTGTTGCAGAGGCAATAGTGTCCCTGTTTACGGCATGTTGTGCAAAGTGAAGTTCAGCATTTGGGCTTAGGGTTCAAATCGGACGGGCTTTAACTTTATAATGTAACGCAGCGGTAGAATGAGACAGAGGCAGCTTTTATTTGATCAGAAATGGTTTATTATCTCACCTGAAACAGCACTGTTGTCGGGCACACAGCACGCCAAACCCATCAGAACTTGACTAGCATTAACAAAGCCAACCGGCTCCCACACAAGGAACAGAATACACTTTGCATGTCCACTACATCATGGTGCGTTCAAGGCACCATGTTGTCGGACAGAAAATAATTTAAAAACACTGTTTTTAACCCAACACTTCCACTAGTGCCCCGCTATATGTATCGGCTGATATCAGAATCGTAAATTAAGTGTTTGGACAATATGGGCATATCGAATAACAGCAAAAAGTTAATATCCTGAAATTTTGACCAATATCGGACATATTTCGATCATTCATATTGGATCGAGCCATCCCTACTTATTACATCAGTGAATAAACAGCATTTCTTATGCGTACAATTGTCTCAGCTGGAGCAATAGTTTCACTCCCTGGTGAAATCCTGACGCAGCCTTTGAAATCAGCTGGATACACACTGGCCTGCATTCTGAGCTGGACAGGCCTGTTCACACTGGGGATGGTCTTCCCTGTTATAGTGGTAGGCACTATCTACTTTTCATGTTTACCAACTATGTGTACCAACTTTTGTGATACAAAGTATTCTCTCTTTTAGGAGAACCTTGGTCCCTTCTGCTTTCTAATTTTCCTGGTTTTCTGTATGGTCTCTGGCTTGTTTGTGAGGTTCAACATCCCCGAGACCAAAAACAAAACGGTGCTAGAGGTCACTGCTGAGTTTCAGAGGATGCACATGAAAAAATCTCAAATGCAAATATGTGAGACTAGATTCTAATTGAATAGAATTTGTATTTTGGAAGGTTCTTTTTTTATCTTACAGGTAACTAACTATTAAATTTCTTTTTCAGCTGACCTAAAACAGTATTTTTTCAGTATTTACTATTCAGCTGACCTAAAACAGTATTTTTTCTATTTACTATTAAGTATTCTTGTTCTAACTCTTGCTCTGATGAAAATTGAGAAATGACACATTTCAAAATCAAACATGTCATTCTTTTTCTTTAATGAATACCTTGAAAATAAAAATAGGTTTTATTACTGTCATCTAGACTTTTACATTGTTTTATAAGTTATTTTTGTACGTCACTCGGACATTTACTACTCATCTGTAGTACAGTTGATACATTATATAACTGACTGCGCTATTGTTTAGTTTTTTTTAGCATCAGGAACAGTATGAAGTCCATTTAACAGTATGAACTCTTTACAGCAGTTCCATGTGTAGCCCAGCTAATAAACCGCTGATACTTAGACAAAAAACAAATAATAGATGATAATTAGTAGTGATTCACCAAAATTTAAAATTCTTGACCAAAACCGAAAACCAAAAATGAGGAAACCAAGGAGGAAAACCAAAACACCAAAAGAAATTATTATGCCAGTTATTAGTACCATTGCATTGCTGGCTATGAACTGTGAACTAAACCTAAAATCAAGGCAGTGCAATTGCATAGATTGCATCCATAAATAAATGGAGAGGATAGTTAGTTTAGAGATTGGCCTAAAATTAGCTATAACTGCAGGATCTAGATGATAGTTTTTTTAAACAAAGGTTGCACTACAAATGTTTAAGATTTCCAGGGACCACATCTACTAATTATAATGTATGACAGCCCTATAGTGCGGGGTACCAGAACTGAAACAGTCTTAAAAAGAACACGAGGTTAATGGCAATTTGACACAATTATGTTAGAAAAGTGCTTTTCTTTAGCATCTCTCACCCCCTAATATTTGGATACCTGAAGCTTTTCTTTTTTCCATTCACTCACTGGCAGCACGGGTCGTGTCTTTTAACCAGGGCTCGGATTTAGTTTTAGGCTGCCTGGTTTATAATGGAGGCGCCTTGGTTAAAACAGTTTTGCAGATGGATTGAAACCATGAGTTTAAACTCATTCGTGTTAAACAAAGATTCTGGGAAGACGCAGTTTTCTCTGTAAATGGATGAGAACTGAACAGCAGTGGAAGGGTTAATGATACGCAGAACAGCAGCGACAGATTTACCTGTAGTTCAGCCAAGAGAATACACAAACCATACAGGTTCATGGTCCAAAAACACTAAGTCCTCAATGTCTAAGTTAAGAACTGGCAACCCATATAATAAAACAAGATCCGGTGTGTATCCGCGGTCAAGAGTCAATAAGGTTGCCATTCAGGATTATTAAAATCGCCAATGATAAGAACACGCGTATAATTAAGACATAACCTCAGCCAGGAAATCAGCAAAAAGTAATGACTGCACACAGCACAGTGAGAGCAAAACAGCTGAAATAAACAGAGTTCAAAGCTGGTAAACGACTATGATGAAAGCTGCTTACCTTCATGATGACTCTGGTAAACAGTCGCTATTCCTCCTCGGTCTGACATCCGCGGGGAATCAAAATAGCTGCTGTCACTGGGTCCCACCAACACCCATCCAAGTCCCGGAAAATACAGAGGAAGTCCAATCTCCGGGATGTGAAGAAATTATCCAAAACAGATTGTTCGCCAGCGATTTGGCATTTACCAGACCATCTCTGGTGGGTCCGCGACATTAGCCGCCAGTACCGCAAGCGTCGCAGGTTACGGTGATTCGCACCGCGGCAGCAGGGACCAGGTGAACAGGGGCCGCGGGACTGAAACATCTCATTCGGGCCGACGACAGGTACCAGCAGGCATATACCTGGTTCAGCGAGCGGCGGTGGACAGAGACGCTCAGTCCAATAATCCGTGGAGGAGAGCACCAGACGAGCCTTGTGCTTCACCCGGAGACCGCTGTGTCTTCCACGGTGTTGAGAACGCTTACGCAGAGGTAGTGGAGCCAGGTTGTGATACAGGTGTGTCGGGATGCTCACCAGGTGCGGAGCCAGAGTTCCACGCCCACCATTAGCGAAATTTACCAGATGTTCGTCAAGAGGCCGAAGATCCAGCAGTGTTTGGCGACTATACACCAGCAATGGGTCGACATTAACAGCACAAATACACACAACACAGCCAGTGACTGCAGACCACACATACCGGCGCCATCTTATTGCTCCGCAGTTACGTGCATAAAGGCGCTAACCAGACATGTTCTCAACCTTGGGGTCGCAACACCACGTGGGGTCATCTGGAATTGAAATGGGCTAGCATGAAGAGCATAGTGAATGATAAAAGAACATTTCTGATGAAAGTTTTTTCTTTTTTTTTATTTCACAAATGATGGAAGTCTTACAATGGATTTAATTTTCAACTAAAGGTCCAGAAGTGTGCTTCTGGACCTTTAGTTGTCATGTCTTTTGCCTCGTTATATTCAGTCTGTCCTTTTTGAGCCACAAAGTAAAATAAGTGCTAGTATTCCAGATGTTAGGCTCAGCAAAAGTTTGATTTTAAGAGGAAAAAAACAATTAAAGGTTAAATAAGATCAAAAGTTTGTTCAAAGTAGTTATAGTTACAAAAAGTAGTAGTAGTTGTAGTAGTAATAGTAGTAGTAGTAGTGAGAGTAGTAGAGTTTGCTAAACAGACAAAAACAAATAAAAGTAAAAGTTAGTTTAAAAACGAGAAGTGGCTTTTAAAATATTTTAAAAGGTCTTCACATGTTCTAAATCCAAAAGTTAGCCTAAAACAAGCTAAATCTGATGAACAACCAAAGAAGCAGTAAAACTTCAATTCCAACTAAAGGTGAAACCCTTAAATTAACGATAGTTAGCCCAAAGCTAACTGTGTTTGATCCCATGCCCTACATTTGCCTTGATGACGTTAACCTTAAATGGCTGAAAAAAAAGCTACGCATGTGAGAGATACACACGTTGGGGTTATTTGTGTCTGCTTTGTGAGCTCAACATATTCCAAATATATGTCTACTCCAAACTAAAATTGTGAACCTAAAAATACCTCAGAAGGAACCTGAAAAAATGACCCCAAAACAACAGAGTCCTCACAGGTGTCCTCACAGCAGTAGTATTTTTACGAAACAGCGTTCCCAAATATATAGCTATACCAGAAATATGCACACATAAACACACTGCCTAAGTGTAAAATCTACAGCAGAGCTTGACCTTTGACCTTTGCAGTCGACGTCCTGGTGTAAACTTCACTTCATTACGTACGTGTGTATTTCTGTTGGACAGAGTTATACGGACGGCCACAGACCAGGTCTTGTGGAGTGTGTGTGTGTGTGTGTGTGTTGAGTGTTTGATCGGCCTCTGTCTACAGTATGTGCAGACAGACCCAGGTCTGAGGCCCCAGCAGCAGTAAGTGGCCCCTGAGGGCCCAGCAGTCCTGGATATGAAGTGAAGCTCAGTTCCAGAGGCTCAACTCTGAAAACATCAGCACAGGTTTCATTAGAGACTTGGCAGTTAAATACATTCACCATGTTTCTGTCAATGTGTTTCTGACTGGACGACTTAGTCCAAATTTAAACCTATATGTACATATATGTTGTATTGACAGTTACCTGACTTCTTAATTTTTTTTCCTTCTGACTTTTTATGATATAGTCATTTAACAGAATTTTGGATTTTCTTTCCTAGAATACGACCTCTCCTCCAACCCTCAATTTTGAAAATGTTTGTTGATTTTTTTTTTACATGAACAGCAACATTTTTTCCTCAAATTCTGATTATTGAAATCAATATATTTGGAATTTTTCATCAAATTCTTACTTTGCCTAGATTTTATTAAGTACTTTCAGTCATTTTCTGTTACTTTGTTCCATCTTTAAAGCACCTCACTGCACCACTTGACTAAATTCCTGTTTTGTCCACGTTCTGTACTCGGTTCTTTGGTCCATATTTCCGAGTGGGTGGTCCCTGTGACCTCACGTGACCCTGAGCTTTAACCTTAGCTTTTAACACTTGGTGAGGAAGTGGAGCTCTGTAAACATCCACTGAGAAAAAAAAAGAAACCTGCGATGTAAACAGCGTGAGTCTGTGTGGAGCTCAGTGGAAACTGGTCAGACTAAATAAATATTTGACCAGATATGTTTGTAAAAAAACAAAATATAAATATAAATCTGAAGTGTAGCTTTAAAAAAGAGTTTGGATGTTTCCATTTTTTAACCATTTTTCTCAACACTTTCTTGCTCTAACTTCAACTTGGGAGAAAATGTTATGGGTTTTTTAACCAACAGCTGCTATTTTTAAAAAAATATATATTTTAAGCTTTAAAATATAGAATTTTCTTTTTGTGCAAATTCCAACATACTTTACCATAAACATTACACCCAAGTTGCAATCACCTGATGCTGACTCAGCAGATTTCCCTTTCTTCCTTCCTGCCTCTGATTTCCCTTCAGTTCTAATGTGTGTTCAATCTCAGCTCCTCTATCCTCTCAAACACACACACACACATCACACTCGTGTACGTGCAGTAGACTAGCTGATTGTGTGTGTGTGTGTGTGTGTGTATTGGTCCGGCACTCACACACAGCTGTGCTCTTCTCATGTCTCCCCTCTAGGTTTGCCCAAGAGAATGCTTCTGTTGCCCATCATGAAAGTTCCCGCCTTCCCCGTCCCCCACTACACCTTCTTTTAGCAGAACAGACACACAAAACAAACGCACCTTTTACTTCACCTGCTGTTTTTTGTTGTTTTTTTTTTTCTTTTCTTGTACCACATCAGTGATGGTGAGATTCAGGACTTTTAAGATCAAAACTTTTTTAAGGGCTTGTGTTTATGGGTTTTTGTTGTTGTTATTTTTGTTCTGTTTTTTGTTGTTGTTGTTTTATATTCATACTGTTTCCAAAAATCTTTTATTGATAACTGCTGCAGGTTTTTAAGTTCTATACAGATAAAAAAAACTTGAAGGATTTGAACTGTGAATTGTTACCTCACTCTTTGATATAAATATATATAGAAATATATTTCAGCCTTACTTTTATGTTGTTTTGCTTTTTATTTGCTTGGAAGAAGATGGACTTTTGCAATACGACACACACACACACACACACACACACACAGGCGCAGTGTCTGCCGAAGCGAAACAAATAGGGTTATTAGTAATGTGAGCTTGTGTGAAGGATGTACAGAAATATGAATAAAGTTTATCTCCTATAAAAAAGTTCAACAGCTGCCTGTTGTATATTTGATTTAAAGGCCTTCAGCCGACGCGTCAGAGAACCTCTGATGTCGGCCTGTTCTCAGATTGACTGAAAGACTGATTTCAGACACGGCGTCTCTGTCGTTTCCTCCGTTGAGCCTCAGCCTTCAGACAAAGGCAGGAAGTCAACGGGGGAATTTCAGACGGTCCACTCAGATCGAGCTGTGTTCACGCAGCAGCACGGTCCTGTGACCTCACAGGGACGGATTCATGTAGGATCCCGTCACCTTCAGGCCAAACACTGGTCAGGAGCTGGGTGATGTCAGAGTGGAGTTGTAGCTGAATTTAATTTGATTTATTTATATTTTTTTGGCTTGTTTTTTTTTCTTCTGACATCTCTAAGAAACTGGATTATTTCACCTGTTATGGATCTGTAGATGACTGGGATTGGCTCCAGCGCCCCCTATCACCCATTAGGGGGAATGAGGTGTAGACATTATGACTACAGTCATGTGGCTTAATTTCACTTATATATTTATAATATGGTAATACATATTATGTATAAATGGAAATATTAAATAAAATCAGTGCAGGATAAAATAAGTACAACAAAGACATTATATGAATTAGGTTGTTTTATCTACAACTTTTTTTTATTTCAACTGTGGACTAACTTCAAATACAAAACTCAAATATTTTGTCATTTCATATTAGTTTAGTTTGTTTGTAGATGAATTTGAACTTGTCTGTATTAATTATCTCCCTGTGTTTTTGCCATTTTTCAACTTTACTCTAAATCATCTTTTAGCTAATTGTAAGAAATTAGAAAAGTTCTTGTTAGTCATTTTTGAAGTTCTAATAGAATCAGTTTGTTCTTTTAAAAAATATGTCCAGAAAATTAACGTTTATGTACGATTATCAGCTTTTTAACTTCTGTCTGTCTCTGGCCCTAACCTCTTGTGAACCATGTAGCTTCTGATCTGGCTAACGCACAGCTGTTTGTTAGCAAACCTTTGGCAAATACAGTAAACGTTTGCTAACAAACCAGTTCACATATAGTGATTGTACTTTAGCCTTTGCTGTTTTGTTTTGTTATTCAGCTTTTTTTTGCTTTTTTTTTGCTGTCATTTAATCTGTTGTTTTAGTTGTTGCTGCGACACATTTTCTATAAATCTGGTCACTAACTGTTTAGCTCTTTAACCGCAAATGCTTTATTTTCCTTCGGTTACCGAGCGTTTTGGCTAATTTTAGCCTGTTACGGCTATTGCACCAACATAAACTGTTTAGCTCTTTAACCGCAAATGCCTTATTTTCCTTCGGTTACCGAAGGGATAATTTGGTCATTGTTTAGGTTTTATATGGCCTACGATAGAGACATGTCCAAGTTACTTTCATCTTTGAGCTAAATCTTAATTTAATGTTTCTCAGATTTAGTTTTTGAATTAATGGTTTGCTCTTGTCAGTTACAATAATATTTCTGTAGCCATTTTGAAAAGTTTGCTATTTTATTTTTTTAAAGTCTATGCTAAACCATTTTTCTTTACGTCTGGCTTTTGGCTAATTACAATTAGCTTATTTTAAGCTACGCTAACTTTTATTATACGACTCAAAATAAAATACACGATTGACAGGAACCTTATCAGCTCCAACTATGACCATGTCTAGGCCACTTCAAGTCACCATCTGATCAAATCCTGACCCCTATGTTGAGCCCCACGGCGTCTTTTTTCCCTAATCATTTTGTCTCTGCTCTCCGTCTCCCTGCAGGTGGACTCTTCATAGACAATCCCTTCTACCAGCCTCGGACCCTGGCTCCCTTCATCATCCACCTGGGACCCCAGGATCTCTTCTCTGACTTCTAGAGAATTCTCCTCTGGACGTTCTGTTTTCGTTCCAAACTTAACCCGGCTGTTCACACACTCACCTATTTAATATCTGCCTGCCTGAAGGGAACAGAGCTTTTACTTCTCATCCCTGACCCAGATCCAGGAGCGGTTTGGTTTGATCATTCTGCTGCAACAAGAAAGGGGAAAAGAAAGAGAGGGAAAAAGAACTTTCTTCCCTCCAGCAGCAGCAGCAGCAGCAGCAGCACCAGATGTGTTTGACCTTTGGACTCAAAAGTCAAAGCTTTTTTTTTCCCCCTCTCTCTCTTTTTTCCTCTTCTTTTCTTTGAGACGATAGCATCAGAGGAGGGAAAACTTTACAATAAGCAATACTGGGAATTTTTGGGAAAAAAAAAAATCACCTGCGACTGCTGGAGCCTGAGCTGAATTTTGATCTTTTTTCTTATAGCAATATAAACAGGAACTCCTCTCTTTAAGCTTATCTACTTGAGAAGATGTGAATGTTTTCGACAACGGAAAAACACAGCATTGCAATAGCACTCTCCGATTGTATACTCTGATTGTATGTGTGTACGTGTGGCTATAACGTTACTATATACAGTACACATATGTATGGTGTATGTTTCTATAACGACATGCTGACACGTAGTAATATGGATATTATATGTACTTATGTAAATACTCTATAAAATATAACTATTGTTGGTATAAATTATTTTAGAAATTATAAAAAAAAAAAATCAATCTATTATCACACTATAGCTTTCTTCCACTTTTCTATACACTGAGCAATTGATGCTAGTACTAGAAGATGCAATATTATCTTTGGTATCCCTTATTAACCTGTGCTGTTAGTTATAAATTCCTTTCCTTCTTTCCTTCTTTCCTTCCTTTCTTTCTCTACTTCCTCCTTTCTGTCCTTGTACTTCCTTCAAACTTCTCCTCTATCCTTGCTGTCTTTCTGAGCCTTTTCTGAGCAACACTCTGAACGATGAGGTGCTCACTACTACACACACGCGCACACACACACACACACACACACACACACGACCTGTCAGAAAGCACATTTTCTATAGTCTTACTACTGGCAGGGATTACTGTTATCAATTTATGTATGTGTTTATCATATGTGTATAATCTCATGGTGATGATGATGATGATGATGATGAAGATGATACAGACGATGACGTCCACCTCCCCTGCGCCCCCGCCCCCTCCATCATTAACACCTATTTAAAGGACCCACACACCGACACCAACAGCCTTAGAGGCTGACAGAGAAGCACAGCTCACAGACAACCATGACTCGTCTGTACACACACCTTAGGTAAACACACACACACACACACACACGTTTTTAATCTCCTTTGACTTGACTTGACAATAATCCTGGTTAATCTGTCGAGTGGCACGAAGGGCCTCGTTAGAGCAAAAACACACACTGCTGATGTTGAAGAGGACTCTGACGCTCGTTCCTTCATCACTGCCTTCCATTTCATTTCTCTTTAGATCAGACTCAAAGGTTGAACCAATATACGGGTCGGGGGTTCTTTTGGTGGCTTTTTTAAATGTTTAACTTCATTTAAAAAAAATGGAAGCAGTCATTTGTTCGCAAAAGTGAAGCTATGCAGCAGAACAAGAGCGTTCTACTGTTTGACTCAAACTTTTGAACGATGGCTTTTTCTGCATACCTGTATCTGAAGTTACTGCAGTAGAGGTGGTTTCAACAAATCTGTCCTCGTTTTTATTGTGTAAATTCTGTCTAAACTCTCAGAGTGAAGAATTTAAATGAGTCTCGGGCTTATTCTCTGTGGCTGAATGTGATCTACTTGTCATGAAATGTTTCTATTTTTTTTTTCTTTCAGCTGTTCTTCACGTTATGTTTATGTTCCGCTAACTGTCGGCCAGGACGTTAGTAAACATTTTCCCAAAGTGGGAGGGTAAAAGCTGCGGCAACAACTGATGTTACCTTCAATCAGATGCTTTCCAGGCAGCCGTTCACACACAAACATGACTAAATGTTAGCCATAAACAACTTAGGTCATTGGAGTGACTCGCAGCTCGGCAAACATGCTAACGTTTAGCAAGAAGTTCATTCATTTGTGGTAAACGTTGACCCAGTGGAACTGACTTTACCATCAATGTCAAGATGATTTTTTCATTACCAGTTGCTGTTGAACTCATCATTTATTACTGATCAGATAATGTGGTTATAACAGTGTTAACTGAACAAAGCTGTGACATGAAGCCTCTGTCGTCGCTGTATGACAGAAACCAAGCGTTCGGACAGGTTACTGGTTGTTAATTGTGTGCTGCTGCCCTACAGAGTTTACTATGGGAAATATTTAGGCTCATATCCTACAAAACAGTAATATATCAATTATAATATATATGTAATGAACCTTGTGACAATGTGATTTTTTTTCTTTTCATACCTTTTGGGATGTCTCCTCATTCTAGCATGAAGACCTTGTTTAGTATTAGTATAATAATTTCTTAAAGTAAAATTGAAACGACTTTGACCCATTTTGGCCGAGGCTAAAGTAGTTGTAAACATTGGATGAAGCCGAATGGTGATAAAAATGAGGCTAACAAACGTTAATTAAACCAATATCTGCTAATGCTAACAAAAGGAAAAAGTAACAAAAGTCAACAAAAGTTACAGCTACGTCTTTGAACTAAAGTTCTCGCAGACTTCATCATCATTTCCACCTGCTCAATTTAATGACAATGACCATTTAGAGGGAAATTGACATTAAATCACTACAGAAAGATAAGCCTTTGGGTGAAACCATGTTTCATTAACCGCTAAATTAGCCATTAGCAAACTTGTTAGGTTATGTTATGTTCTTATATTTGCAAACAGTAAGGAGTTCAGTTTACCAGCCCTTTATTACACACACTCTATGTTTAAATCCAATATATATTTCTTTTATATGTGGATACATGTGGTTTTTATGGTGGCTTTTGCAGCCAGGGTCAGTCTGATGACCGGGGGTTCAGGGCAGCTGTCCTTGGCCAAGATTCTCCCATCTTCATGTGGAATTCACACACAGGTGAACAGCTGAGTGGGTTTTCCTGCGTGGAAACAGACTCTCACTCTGTGTCACGAAAGAATTCCTCTGTGATCTCAGCGTCTCTCTGTCCAGATGGTCATTGTTAATAAGGCAGGAGCAAATCCCACAGTGTGACCAGCCATTTCATTTCCCTTCTGAACAGACACACACACACAGACACAGACACAGACACACACAGGGGGACTGACTGACCCTGTCCTCTGCTCTGTTTGTTTGCTGGACGTCTGTTTTCATGGGAACTGCAGCAACAACAGGCAGCAGTGATGGGACTGAGCAGTAGATGATAGTCACCTGGTTTCACCTGGTTACAGGTCCTCCTTTCATACCAATGTGTACTTCTGTTTCTGGATTTTTTTTATTCAACATCTGTTTATTTTTTGGTTTATTTTGCATATTGTCACTTCATTTCATTACAGGTCCAGAGTTTTTTCTGCCTATTTTTGGTGTTAAAGTTTCTTCTAAATCTCGAACTCTATTGGCCAGCCTTTAGCGTCTTTTAAATTGCTACTTAAATTAGCTATTTAAGACTTAAATATGTACTCTTAACATTTACTTATCTGAATATTTTTGACAATGTCGGCAAATGTTTTTATCCCTGGGTCACGTTTCATAATGCATTTATTTTATTTTGTCAAGTGTTCGGGGGGCGGGGGGGGGGGGGTTTGGTATTACACAAAAGTACGAGAAACAATATCCAGGATAACTGAGGTAGTGCGGCTTGACCTATTCTGATCCGTGCGTCTTGGCTTAAATTGGTTGCACGTACGCCGAGCCAGGATGAAATGTCAGGGCAGGTGTAAATATTCTGGATAAGTGTGCGTCCACGGTGTGCTCAAATAGACGTCGGAATCACTCATCGAATCACAGATGGGGAAATGGATAACAATACTAGTGCAGTATCAGAACAAGTGTGGTCTAACACTGAACAAATATCTGTACTTCCTATGTTTGTTTCTTTTCATGGTGAAGGGAAATAAAGTAGAAACCTACTTGTTGTGGTTCGAAGCCAAGGCTGAAGACTTGGTGATTAGTAAGATTATTCTATTATAAAGAAAGACCGGCAGACAATGGTGGACCAGCATTCTGGACAGATGGATAGTTAGAACGTTGTTAATTCTACGGGGGTTCATTTTGGGAAATGAAGGCGTCAGAATCAGTTCAACCAGACTAATCAGCATATCTTGGCTAAATCCCTTATCTTGTTTTTGTGCAATTCCCCTCAGGTAACCCGTTAAACCCGAACCTCGCTGTGACCTAGCGAATCAGTGTTCCCTCTCTATATCGCGGTTCTCTTTTTGCTCCCTCAGTACATCGCAGATTTTTTTTTAATCCGATCTCGGGAAATTTTCACTATATCGCCATATATAAATAAAAAATTGTAATTTTCCAATATTTTCATGAAAAATAACTTTCTAGCCTAAAAACGGAAATAAAACAGTAAATATATAAACGAAAAAACATTTTCCAACACATACATACAGGGTAAGGCAAAAAACATGTACAGTACGTAGTGGTAAATGAGATTTGGGTTGGGAAATCTACCCTACGTAAGCATTAAAACAGCATTCTAAACATCCACCAGCAGGGGGTAGTCACCTTCTTGGTAAAGGTGTGTTTAAACTCAGCAGCGATGTCTGCGTTCCGCAGCAGCCGCAGAATGAACATGGCTAGGCCCAAGACATCACTGTTGCTCTCGAGCGAGATCAACTCCCCGAGGATGTGATCATGACGTTCTTGACGATCATCATCATTAGACTGCACTTTAAATAGTTTTTTATGGTCGTGTACTTCATTCTACGACTCTACTGTGTATATAATTGTGTAGGAAATGGTGATACAGTCTATGGAGGGTTGATAACAGTGTGGGGGAGGTTCGTAAAGGCTAAATATATACGGAAATCATATAATAACTGTCTCACTTCTACTTTGGGGATTTTCCCCTTTCACGGTGGGACTTGGAACTCAACTACCGCGATAGGAGAGAGAACACTGTATATTAAAGAGAGATGTCGTCATAAGCGTCATGTGACATGTGTCAGTTCATATCTTCACATCGTTTTGCAGACAGGAACTACGTTTTACTGAACTTATTCCTTGCCTCGACAGTGAAGTACTCCACAGCCCTCACCTCTAATAAACCGTCAAGTTAAACTTTAATCTAAATTTTTCTAACAGCACCACCCACTATCCACTGGACTGTGCAACATGGCCTCAAAAAAACAGTCATCATCAAAAACTCTGTCCCCATAAGGATAGTTAAACAAGAAAAATACACACACACACACATACTCTGTCGTCATCTGTCCACCAGCGGGCATCGAACCACAGCTACACCTGTGATCAAAGAAGCACAAACCCCCACATCCTTCTCAGGGCTACCTGACACACACACACACACACATACACATATATATGCAAAAGAAACACATATACTGTACAGTGTACCGACACAAACAAAGCACACAGATATACCACAGTGTACAGTGAATATTTCTACACCGGTAACAGCTAAGCATGTGATTGTATTGCCATATACAGTGAGAGTGAACCGATCTGTGAAGGACGTGAGAAACTGAGCCGGGAACGAAGGTCATCCTCATCCACATCGTCAACTCTCTTGGTGCTTAACCGTGGGTTTTTTCCTGTAGCGCTGTAGAAACTTAGCTCGGAGGTTTCTGCCGTCTAAAGATGCCAAATACAGGTTTGTTTATGTTTACGTGCTGCAGTGTAGGATGTTGGTCAGTTGTTTGGTTTCACAGTGGTTGGTGTGTTTATGGACCCATTTGGAGACTGCGAGCCTCGGTTTTCTCAGACCTTAGATCTACGTAGCTCATTCTCTTTAAGGTTCCAGAATAATGACTAGAGTGACGTAGACCGTGGTTTGGGTTTGTTCTGCGAGATACGATTCATCCATACACCAGAGTAGCCCACCATGTGGCCCACTCGAACACACCAGTTCACTGTCTCCACCTCCGTCAGTAGGTTCCTACGTTTCACAGACAACAACATCATTTATTCATCTTTTAAAACAGAACTTGACCAAAGTAGTCGTAATTCTTTCTTTGTTCCGACTGAACTCAATAACATTAAATCAGTTCTAAGTTTTTATATCCTTGAAACATTGATCAAAACTATTTTTTTTATCAAATGGATCACATCGTGATCATCTTTAGTTCTAAAGATAAGATTCATTTTCTTCGAGGTTCCTTTGCCATCGTTTTAGCACACAAAGAAATTTCATGCAATCTGAGTTCACGCCGTTAGAAATATGTAGTGCTACAAGAACTACCACTCAAATTTCACCTATTTTCATGCAATCTGAGTTCACGCCGTTAAAAATATGTAGTGCTACACAGCACACCTTTATGCATTTACATAGTGTGAAATTAGCCATATTGGCTAATAATTAGCTTATTGGTTTAGGCTTGATTGCTCATTTGGTCTGCCATTCTAAAATACTTTGATATTATTGGACAGTTAGGGGTTATTCACAGTCGGCAGAAGATCTGTCACTGTGGCGCTGAGCACCTGCTGCGACATGGTGCTGTACACCTCTACCACAACACACCAATATCCATTTAACTACCCACCATAGTTTTCTGTCATAACTCTAAAAACAACAAGCTGATGTTGCCACTCCCAACACTCGCTATGCTATGATCCCTGAATTGCATTACTGCCACCTAGTGGATTTGTTTTCACCCAGCTACCTCCCAATAAAATAAGCAAAATTCTACACTAACTATATTGGTCTTTTCAGTTGATGTCACTCTAAATTTAAATGGCAGACAAATATATACAAAACAACCTAAAATGGTTTCTGACCCATCTGTGGGCCACGAGCCACGGCTTAGACATGGAGGTGAAGTCTGGTGTCTGGATGCATCATGTTTGCGTCACGGCAGTAAAAACTGAGGTTCGAGTCCAAGGAGAAAGACTGGGCTAAGTTTGTGGCCGAGCTGCAGAATGATCTAGAAAGTCGTGCGACACGTCCTGCTGGACTGAAGAGCTGCAGCAGAAATAGATTCTAGCTCAGGTTTCTGCTGCAGAGACACACAGAACCAGACTCAGTGCTGAGCTGCTCATTTTTCTGTGCGTGTGTGAGTGGGATTTAAGGATAAAGTGTGTGTGTGGGGGTGTGGGTGTGAATCCTAGGCTGACATGGACATAAACCGCAGAGGACATTTTTTATATTCATACTTAAATATTCTGTTGCTAACTTCCTGGTTCATGGTCACATGATTGTTCAAAGGTCCTGCAGACGAAGGGTCGAGGTATTTGGTCTGGAATGTACTCTGTTGTCGTAGTGGTTGTAGAGTAGAATGTATTTACTCCTGGACAGAGTAAGGTTACTTTTTTGTAGAGATGCATATATAGAATATAAACATAAATATATATATATATATATGTGAACACAGACATATATATACTATAAACACATATATATCCTTGAATCTTGTGTACGAGAGAAGTGTAAGATTTTACATTTCCGCCCCTTTTTTTCCCCACTTTTTATTTACGGTGTTGAAAAAAGTAGCTTTTAATTTATCTCAACAAAGTTCTTGATTTTTCCTGTAAATATTTCTTTTTTTATTTAAAATTTTCTTTTGGAAACAACAGGGGGCGCTGGTTGTTTTTTGTGATGCTGCCTATGAAATTATAAAGTGATATCTGTCCACAGAATGTATTTGATCCAATAAAAAATGAAAACAAGCTGATTTTGTGTAACAGTGATTGAATGGCTGGAGTTGGTAAGTTGGACGGTGGTTGGAGGGCTAGTAACCTGGAGGGGACGGGGTCACCTTGACTACACACATTCACACCTGTTGTACAGGTGAAACTGAATTACAGTGGTCCCTCTCTATATCGCCGTTCTCCTTTCGCTCCTTCAGTACATTGCAGATTTTTTTTAAATCCGACCTTGCGAAAAATAGCTAAAATAAACTGAAAAAGTATTAGCTTTAAAAAATGTGGATTCTCGTTTGAAATTGAGATAAGCGCATTTGCGATCGATCGCTGGTAGCTTTGTACACAGCATACTATTGGCTAAATGAGCATGCTCTTTTGTTCCTCACTCTGATTGGCTCATGCATCGTAACATCTCTCAGCATCTCCCCCTGTCTTTCGGCCACTCTCTCGTTCACTTCGCTCTACGTTGTGATTCTATGACTCTACTGTGTGGTAAAGGGTAATACAGTCTAGTTGATAACAGTGTGAGGGAGGTTCATAAAGGGTAAATAAATAGCTGGAAATACTATAAGAACTATCTCGCGTCTACTTTGCGATTTTTCCTATTTCACAGTCTTGGAACGTAACTACCACGATAAGAGAGGGAACACTGTAGTTTAATCCTGAAAGATTTTGAACAATAGAAGAAAATGAGTTTCGACCAGGAATCAAACCACTGACCTTCTTTCTACAAGGCAGTTAACACTGACTCTAGTTCACCAAACATTAAAACTTAACGTCACCGTCGTGGTCGTAGCCAATTGGACGGATCATAACGACTCCACAAACCTAACAAGCTCTACAGTTATTTCCAGCTTGGAGTTTTGCAGACGTCTGAACGTTTGACTTGATGCCAGTCAAACCGTTGACATGGCAACGTCTGTCCCTCAGTCATGTCCTCATCACAGAGTCCAGGTTTCAGGTCATTATCATCAATTTGTCCAGAAAAAGCCACAGGACAGAGCAGGGGAATAACACGAGGTGTCCGTCATCTTTGAAGGAGAACTGCTGAGTCCAGAGTCTGAGGCTGTGGTGACAGCTTCAACTGTCAACTCACACACACATAACTGCCAATCATCGTAGAAAGTGCATGAATGTAAGCGTTTTCAAGAAAAAGAGAAGCAGGAAAAAGGAAAAGGCCCAAGAGAAAACAAACGGGACTGAAAGGACGAGGAGCGAACCCTTCAGACTGGTGACAGTTGACTGAGGAATGAAAGCTGACTCAGCAGAAATCACTGGCCTGTGTGGGACAGAACAGTCACTCCTGGGAGTAAAGCTTTATTTGTCAGTTTATTCATTTTCACACACTAGAAAAACACATGACAAAAAGCCACTAGCATGAAGAAACAAACTGTTGGAGATAAGTGTTAATGTAAGAGCAGCTACTTGTTGTAATGGAGAAAAATAAAAAGAAATAGCTAAATCAAAACCAGCTACAATTTAGACCAGGAGTACATGAAAGATTAGAAAAAAAATAAAAAAAATTGCTGTTTGGTTTTCTGGCCACAAGTAACAGAAAAATAAGTCATTAACACATTTAACCTAAAAAAAAACAAAAGTATTGGAAACTTTAGTGCTAAAAGTAAACAAATATTAAAAAGGTAGCTAGAAGGTTTTGCAAAATAAATCATCCAAAACCTGAAAAAGATTAATTAAAAAAAGGCAATAAACAAATAAGTGAGTTAAAGTGATGTTGAAGGATCGACCCCTGAAGCTGTATAATTTCAAACTGACAAAAACAAAATAAATAAATGTTTAAAAAATGATTGTAATTTATTCAGATCTGATGTTTGTTACATAGAAATCTAAAGAAAAATAACCCTGGATTTGGCCAAAAATATTGGAAAGCAATTAAAGTCTTTTAGTTTCATCAACAATTGAGTTCAAAATTTAAAACATCTTTGCATAAGTTTCATTAAAATGATTTTTTTTTTTATAGATTTTTGCATCTAAAGAAATCTGCTGTAACTATCAACAGTTTTCCAAACTGCTCATTAGAGTTGGACGTGTCCCCCGTCCTCCTGCTGCTGCCACAGTCTCAGTTATGTATGACTTATGTCTGAGTTATGTCCACGCTAATCTGGAGAAGCAATAAGACACAGGACACCAGAGGCATCTGCTCTGTGAGGCAACAACTGACCCTGGAGTCTTTACCACTTCCTCGTTTACCCAGATGAGGTTTCAGCCCTGATTGGCTCACACATCAGTTTAATTTGACAGAGCAAACTCCTTCAGTCCTGACACTGGACACTGGGGACTGTTTTTAAACCCAGACACTGCGCTCACAGCTTTTAAAGGACTTACGTCTTTTTAAGCTAACGTCATCAGTGTCCCAATTACAGACGAGCACCCTGTCGTCAACATTCTGGAGGTAATTAGATTTTTTTTTAAATAGCTTTATGCTAAAAGTAAAACTTATCACTGCCAAGAATGCTAAAGTTAACTGAAAGTCGAAGGAGAAATACATAAACACAAATATTGCACAACTTTAGCCAACAATGGTGCCTCGATACGAAAGCATCGTCATTGATATAAAAAAAACAAAAATTCAAAACCAAACCAGATGTAGACCACAGGAGGAGATCGTAAGAACAACAACAACAACAAAAAAAGATAAATCCAGATTGATTTGAACCTGAAGGTGACAGAGTTATTGGTGTCCCTCAGGGCTCAGTTCTAGAGCCACTGCTCAATTTATGTTGAATAACAACTTAGCACCGACAACCAATAAAGTAACATAAAGAAAAGGAGCAAAAATGAATCACCATATTTCACAGATTATAAGCCGCTCTGGCGTATAAGTTGGACCAGTGCCCTCTAGCGGCTGTCAGTGTGGGAATAACAAACGTAAATTCTCAGTTGTACAGGAGTAGCAGATACTGGTACACAAGCCTTGAGTGCCCCCTAGAGGCTGTCAGCGTGAAAATAACAAATGTGTGAAATTATATATTTTAATATATATAAGTATATATGCATACAAGTCACACCTGAGTATAAATCCCAAAACCAGGCAAAGGATGAAAAACAGTGCGACTTATAGTCTGGAAAATCTGGTAATTAATGATGAGACGTAGCAAAACTACAGGTGATAAACAATTAACGTCAGACAACAAACTAACCCAAAACCTTCTGCTTATGAAATGATAAATGCCGTGAGTTTTTGCAGTGGAGTTTGGGTGACATGGGTTTAAGGAGGTCATTTGAAGGCTCTGTGTTCCAAATAGTTTTACAGGGCACGACACCACACACACACACACACACACATATGTGAACACATTCAGTTTCACCCCTGTCTCATAAATCACTCAGTCCAGAGCAGAGCAGCAACTGAAGACATCGCTCTCCTCTACATTCCACCTTTACATTTTGCTCTCGTTGCTGCCCGTGTGGTTTCGGGGGGTTAGGGTTAGACTGATATTGTAGAGTGCTGACATTTTTCCTGCAGCTGCAGAAAGTGCAGGTTGGTCTGCCTTCAAGCTGTCTGCAGAGCAGACGACCATCATCGCGTCAGCTGAGAATTTCACCAGGACATCAACACAGTTGACACTGTACGAATACTGCTTTGAGCTTGAATATTATCTCATTAACAGACAGCAGGGTTTAAAAATAGGAGCAGACCTACAGTAGATCAGAATGACATCTGAATATCTGAATGCAAACATACTGATTAAAGGCAAGTACACCAAAAATACCTTCAAATACACAGTGAGTATTTTGTCAGCAAGGCCCAGCACTGGTAACTGTGCATTTTCAGTAGCAGGAGAAAAAAAAGAGAATTTATAAACAAGCTGAACGCAAACATACTGATTAAAGGCAAGCTCTCTGTCCCTCTCCCTCGCTCTCTCTCTCTCTCTCTCTCTCTTATACACATGTTTATGAAACTTAAGTCACAAGGAAAACTAAACCCTATAAAGCCATTTGTATCACATTTGCCACACAAGGTTCCGAACGAGAGAGTTGTCTTCAAAATATTATGGTCAATATTTGTTTTCAAATGTAAAACGAACATTGTTGTGAAGAAAAAACACCCAACGTACTAAATCAGTGGTTCTCAAACTGTGGTACGCATACCACCAGTGGTACGCGAGCGCTCTCTAGTGGTACACAAGGAAAATTCATATTTTCTCAGGTGGTACAGAGTAGAAAAAGTTTGGGAACCACTGTGATAGATTATACGAAGGAAATCTCGTATTACTGCTTTTTTTTAAATATTTTAATTTTGTTGTTATATTTATTAAACATAAATACAAAGTCAGTTCCAGAAAAGTAGAATTTTCTGGGGTTTTTACATGCCAAGCTTTACATGTATTTTTCATATTTATTGCAGCTTATCTAAGCTTAAATAAATCTGAGCTTCAGGACTTTTCAAAAACCCGCATTCAGAAGCCAAGGTTCAGCTCCTCTGTGCCGACCGCTAACGTAAAGTTGTTGGAGGTCGAATGACCCGCACGAGCATCTAATCAAGGTGAGGTTGAATTTTGGTTCCGTTCTGCGTCACAATAGTTACGACTGACCATAAACACACAGCGTCTTCAAATGGCTAAACACCAGGCAAAAATATCGAAAGGTAAACTAATTATAAAGACAACAGAGAAGCTAGGTGAGAAATGGCCTACATTTGATACACAATTAGTCAACTGAAGTTACATGGAGGTTCACGTTGTCTAGACCAGCGATCCCCAATCTTTTTTTGCGCCACAGATTTTAAAGTGTGGTGGTAAATAAAATGATACGACCGTCATTAAAACTGGTATTTTCTATATACAATAGTAAATGTTAGCCACGGTGTATTCAACTATATTAGCAGTCTCTTCATAACAGCAACGTTTGGTCTCCATGTGGCAAAGCCGTTTTGAAGTCTTCATCGTCTTACTAGAGAGCCACTCAGCACGTATTATGCAGCGTGGGCTTAGTGCGTGGGAACAACCCGTCGCAATAAATCCATATTTCCAGTTGGACTCCTGGAATTGTCTATTAAATCTAGCTTTCTTTTTCTTTGAAGACGGAGGCTCTTCCTCTGTCTCCTCATTGGCTCTTTTACCCTGTGCAAAGAAACTTTACAAAGACAGTTGTTTTTTGTTCATTTTGCTAGCGCGGTGGTTCTAATTTAGCGGTTCTTTCTGTGTGGCCCAGTACCAATTGACCCATGGACTGGTGTCGGTCCACGGCCCGGGGGTTGGGCACCACTGGTCTAGGAGACAGTAAAAGTTGTGCTAGAGACAATTATTGATTAGTTGCTCGCACCCACGTTACCCCAAAGGCAAGAGAGCTAAAGGCCAGTACGTCAGTGACTGGTGGTTACACGTGGGTTAAAGCAGCGCAATCGAGAGCAAATCTGACAACTTTTCTTTTTTCTCCTTAGAAATTCAGCAGAAACAGAGACCATTTCTGTGTTGATATCTTTATATTGAAATCCATGAAGTATACACAATGTGTTCTACACTGTTACAATTTTCTTTTCACACACTGACAACGTTGTTTGCTGTTTGTATGACGAAGCTACGTTTTGGCATTAAAAAAAAAAAAAAAATGAAACCAAACAGCAGTGTGACGGAGAAGCAAAAACAAACAAGGTTGTAGAATTAACGGTAGCAGAGCAGCAGGACGTGAAGGGAACATTAGTTCATCGTGAGACAGTAGAAAAAAAAACTCTCCAATGATTACTTCTTATTTGAAGGTTTGTTATGTACAGCCCAGAGCCTTCAGAGCTAATGGTCCTTTTCTGTATTTCTATCCATCAGGTCTCAACCTTTTTCTCCCAGCATCAGCCAATCACATTCCACCTTTGAGTTCATTCAAACTGACAGTAAAGTTTCTTTAGGGTTTTTAAAGAGTTAAACAGTTTTTTCTCTGTCTCAGTTTATAGACAATTGAGTTGTTGTTCCAAAAATCATCAAGACACGCACCGAAATCTTTAAAACCAGAAACAAGGATTTTTGAAATTACAATAAAACCTGATTTAGATTTGAAGCTTGTTAGGCCTTAATAATTACAGGCCTTCTGGAATCCTGTGACATGTTTACTTCCAGAGTACTCTGTGTATTTCGCCTTGTTTTCACATTAATTATTGTAAATATCCACATAAAGTTAGTTTAGATGCATTTTGTTATTTTGTCCAAGACTTTAGGATAAACTGCGTTAAAAGTTTTTGTCCCATATTTTGTACTTCATAAAAGTTCACTAAAGTAGAACAGACGTGTGGTTCTGTCCAGCAGGTCAGAAACCTGTTCAACTTCACTGATGTCCAGCAGGTCAGAAACCTGTTCAACATCACTGACACTGACAACAGACACCGACATCACACTGAAGCTGAGTTTCAAGTTGATTGGAGCTTTTCAATCCCATCCTGACTCAACAGTAACAAAGTCAACGGCAATAAAGAGTCAGAACAGAGTTTCCAGATGAGGCGGTCCATCACCGCTGTCTGCAGGGATTACTGGTCTACAAAAACAACTGGATGATAACAGTGGGACAGTAGAGACTGTGGGGAAGGAGCGTCCTGATTGGTCAGTCATGACATCTTGGATTTTTTCTGGACAAAAAAAAAAAACCTGATGTAGCAACAGTTTTTTCTGGACAAAAAAAACTAAACTAACTAAACTAAACATTATATGGTTCTGCTTTAGAATAACAGACTAAAGAATAGTTAAAGAATTTACTGACAAAAACAGTCAACAAATGGTGAGGACCCTTCAGACCTGATCATCGACTCACAGACTCCAAAGGTTCCGACATGGGATTTTCTTCAGCGTCTTGAACTTAAAACTGTAGCCACTTGTCCCCTTTACAGACTCAGTGTGAGTGGGACTCGTCGACTCGTCTGGTTTGACCTTGAATCAACTCTTAAGACTCAATACCATGGTTTGGAGATTAGGACTCAACTTAAAACAACTCCATCTGTGACTCTCTCTCACGACTCAAACACTGAGGACTCAACTGAAACTCCAAGTCCGGTGACTTGGACTATAACGTCTGGGTACTTGACTCAACAAGTCTCCATTATTTTTCTCCAGTAACTTAGATTCAAACCTAGAAGAGTTGACTCAGACTTACTTCAAACATGTTACCAAGACGACAAAAACAACTCGGATTGACTTGTGACTTGGACTTGAACTAATGGACTTGATTGTGACTTGGACTTGAACAAAAACATCAGGATATCAGTCTAGTTCTTAATGGGTTTTGGTATTTTGCCATTAAAAGTCCTAAGTATTTCAAGGTAGGTTCCTATTCCCAAAAAAAAAACTTGATGTGGAACTGGAGGGAAATGGTCAACTATTTAAACCGGAGGTATTTCCCCTAATGAACAGTCCACTAAGTGTTGTTCAGACGTACTTGAACATTACCATGGCATGTAGATGGACCTGACTCTGTCTGTGTGTGTGTGTGTGTAGTGGTACAAAGGTCTGAGTGGTAAACGTGGTTCTGTCAGTGGAGGTGAAAGTCCAGACAGCAGCTGGAGCTCAGAGGAAATGAGGAGGATTTGGATTCTGTGTTGAAATACAGCAGTAACTGCACTCTGAACCAGGGTTCATCAATGTTCTCACGTACCTCCCCTCCTCCCCCCGCCATCCCCACGTAAATCCACTGATTCAAAATGGATTCAAAAATAATATCGTATTTCAAGGCAGTTCAACTCAGTGACAATGTCTTTTAGACGAGAACGTAGAACATCTCTGTGAGACGTTTGAGCGGTCATCAAATTATTAATTAAAAGACAGAAAACAAAGAACGAGGGAAAACAGAAATCCTTAGTTTGGTGAACCATATATTTAAGGATTCATAAATAATGAAACTGTGACCAAGCACAGAATCGAGTACAGGGATCTGACCCTTCAAGTGTTTGACCAAGTCTTATAAGGAGCTGTCCAAATGGACAGGAGGACATGAATGTGATCTGGCCCACATTGGTCTTCAGGAAAATGTTTTTTCTTTAGAATATTTTGTGGTTCTGTAATGGTTTGGGGCTGCATTTCAGGCAGTGAGACTGAGAGAGGACAACTGGTCCAGTCTACTCAACAAATGCTGTGTTGAAAAATGAGGTTCTGACAAAGGAACGATTACAAGTATATTAGGTTGGTGAACGTTTTTCTTTTTCTGACTTTAAATATAAATATTTTATGACTGTAAGGGTCATGTTGAGAAAAATAAAATAAAATTACAAAATGAAAGTCGAAACGTTACGAGAAAAAAGTTGGAATTTTATGAGGATAAAAAGCCATAACATTATACGAATAGAGCTATAAATTGATCTGAAGATTAAAGTGGTAAAGAGATGATGTGTTTGGGAAAAACATACATAAAACATAAATGTACGACTTTTTCTCATGAAATTAGGACTTTTTACTCATACCTTTTACAACTCTTAAACGTTAAATTTTTCTCAAAAGTTTTTGACTTTATTCTCGTAACGTTTTGACTTTGTCTCGTAATTGTATTTCTTATTTAATTCTCAAAGTGGCCCATACACTCTTTTATATATTTTAAATTAGTTCCATTAAGATTAATTGTCACCGTCTGTCAATTCTTCTTTTTTTCCAGTTTATCTTTAAGTCAGGTTTGGACCGAGACTTCCACACACCGCTGTCCACACCAACGCCTGGCTTTAACGCTTTGGATTTCTACGTTTTCTCGTTGTGCCGTCGGATCCAAACCAAACAAACTCTGGAGCAGGTTTGATGTTTGAAATGGAAGGTGATGAGCGTTCCTACTGCTGTTTTTTTTTCTAAATTCAATTCTGTTTTCATATCCACCTTAAGATGAAGGCGTCGTTAGTGATTCTTCTTCTTCTCTTCTGCATCATTCACAAATGCTTGGACATTTAAGGGAAACTCCGCGGTTCTTTTTTCCATCACATGCGTCCATTCACTCGTCCACTCACTCACTCACGACTTTAGTGCTTTAACTTTTCCTGGGAATTCCGTACTCTGTCTCTTCCTCTTTCACACACACATCGCAACGTAAATTCAGTCAACGGTCGGTGCATTCAAACCTGGTCTGATCCAGACTCACGACATGGAACAAAAACACATACACACGCTCTCTTTACATAAGCACATTCCTATACACACATAGAAAAGAAAGTTATTGTTCAAGGTAAATTAGACAAAAAAAAACTCAGTCCCAGAAAGGTGGATTTCTCTCTCTCTCTCTCTCTCTCTCTCTCTCGTACCAAAAGAAAACAACGAGGGAGCGCTCGGTTTGTGCCAGTAGTTTAAAAGAGGAGCATGCAGAAGAGTCAGGAAGGACGGAGTGTTTCTCCTCTTTATCCCACCGTGTCCTTCCCTTTCCTTCTGCTGGTCTTTAACTTCAGCAGTACAAAGACAGGGTTCAACGATGAAGCTTTTTTTTCTTCTTTTTTTCAATTTTTCTTCAATGTCTTCGGATTGAAGGAAGCAGAGTGGGTATTTTTTCTTTTCGTTGGGGGCTGACGACACCGCTGTATGTTTGAGCTTCAACCCCTTCTCCTCAGCACGGTCGGCTGGAGTCATTCAGGGTGAAGAGGGTGAGGAGGTGACGAGGGGGGGGGGAGGGGGGATTAGGTCAGTAGGCATCAGAGCAGAGAAATGTAGTGAACGGTCATCCTGGGTTTTTAACAGTCAGTGTTAGAGTTACGGCCCAGTGGGTTAGGGTTTCAGGGGTCTGCAGTTTTCAGTGCGCTGATCTCCAGACCTGGTCTGAATTGAACTGGCCTAACAGAGAGGGGGTCTCATTAGGTGGTCTCCTTGCCCTGGGTGCCCGTGACAGTTTTGATGGAGCTGAGAGTTCGGTTGAACCAGGTTTTCTTGGCGGCCTGGACCTCGTTCAGGGCCAGACCCAGGTGATGCTCCAGGTCCTGTAGGAAAAGGAAAGAAAAACACAGAGGGAGTTTAAATGTTGTCAACGTGACTGTAAGTAAAGGCAGCAGGTTTTAGTCACCAACTAAAAATAACAGCAGTACACTTGGATAAACACGACCTGAAATACAGGTCTGAGACACAAGATGACTCAGGAGGGTCACGGAGCACCATCAGAACTTTACCTCCATCAGACTAGGAGTTTTATCTTTACAAAAACTACGAGGAGTTAAAAAAAAGAGAATATTTGTTTAGCTTCTTAAAAATATGGAGGACTGAAAGTGCCAACAATAAATAAATACATCATTATAACAATTAAAAATATGACTATAATTACTTCCTTTTTTATTATTAAATAAGTTGTTAATTCATTAAAATACCAATTATTTTACGTAAAAACATATAATTATTTCTCTTTTTAATTAATTGTTTCATGGTCCTGTGTTGCATCATGAAATAATTTTATCTGTGAAACTTGCCCATCAAAGTCAGTGGGCGGGGCTAACGATGATCTAATCTGATCCATTGGTCTTAAGTGGCTTGACTGGAGGTCAATGGAGGACAGTGACCTGGTGAGAGACATTTTAGACCAAGCACATGGTGTGGAATAAGGACCTGCTGACCCAGGGTGTGCAGCTAATACAGCAAAATAACGCAGTGTCAGAGAGGACCACCAGGGGGCGCATGGAACAAAGAGGTTTGAGGACACCGTGAGTTTTGCAGTTTGACCAGCTGGTAACCTATTAAGAACCTGATGTCCCAGAGCTGCACCGGCTCCTGTGAGTGTTGTCCCTGTTGTGTCCTGGTACTGGTTTGCAGTCACTCTGCAAGTAAAGAACTGGTTGGAATCCTAGTTTCAATAAATTCTTCAGCTTCGTTAGCTACATGCTCTCGTCCACATCCTCTGCTCGATCTAAAATGTCTCTCACCAGGTACCGACAAAGTTTATTGTCCTCCATCGTCTCTCTCCAGTTCACTCTGCTTGGATCAGACTAGACTAGCATTAGGCCCCTTAACTTTGATGGGTGAGTTTGACAGATAAAATGAATTAATGATGCACTGGACACAGGACCATGAAACAATTAAATAAACAGTGACATTTTTCTATGTTCTTTACTTAAGATAAATTGGTATTCCAATTAAAAATTACAAGCAATTATTTAATTATATATTGACATACAATAAATATGATATTTTATGTATTTAATGATGAAACTTTCAGTCCTCTATATAAAAATGCCTGAATTTGAAAATATTATGACACGTGGTGATGAGTTTTTATTCTCATTAATAATGACTCATGCATGCATCCTTCCCCATCAGTCGTCTTCATGGTTGACAGTATTCAGTCTCACCTGGATTTTACACTCAGCCTCCACCAGCTGCAGTTTGGTCTGAGCCAGTTCCAGCTCCATCTCCCTGAGCTGGTTCTTCAGACTTTCCTTCTCCTCGTCTGTCTCCTCCGACCCTCCGGCTGTAGCTGTGGTCACCGTGACCCGCACACGACCCTCTTTGTTGAAAAGACCGCTACACTTTTCACAGTTTTCCACTTTGGACTGTAGGAAATGAGAAGGAGAAAAGAAGAAATAGTAAAGATGGAGTTCAGGGGAAAAAGACTTTTCTTAACTTTAACAAGTGACGCTCTGCTGCTGGAGCTTTGGGAGATTAGAAAAGGAACAAGAAGGAATGAGAGCAGAGGCAGGAAGAAAGATCAAGTCCAGATAAAGATATAGCCTGTTATCTCATGACGGAGGGAAAATGTTAACTCCGGGCTAATTTTGAAGGAAACAACCTAAATTAGGAATGAAGTCAAATAAATGATTCCAGTAGAGCAGAAAGTGGAGCAAAGTTAATCAATGAGGAGGAGCTTCTCCAAAGATCTGTGTCCCAGTTATAGTGGACACTTCTGCCTGGACCCAGGATATATTTCCACTGAGGCACTAAATTGAACTCTGGACGATGGAACGAGAATAGAATGAAGCAAACAGAGACTTTTCTTTCTGGCCATGTTTCCTCTAAACAGGACTAAACTCCATGTACCATCTCTGAAAATGTTTGTCTCTTCAAGAACCAGCAGAGCAACCAATAATGAGATTATAAAATTATTAGCAAATGTATCAATAAAGACTGGTGAAGGCTGGATCCGATACTCAGGATTGGTCCGATATTGGTTAAAAATATTAGGATCAATCTTTGCCAAAAACAACTATAGCGTGTCCGATTTGATACCTGAGCACAAATGCTCGACTTAACTTTGAGCGACGTGCTGTTTACAGGGACACTGTCACTTCAGCAACAGCAGACTGCGGCATGATGAAGAAAATATTGATATTGGTATCGACAGAAGTTGCAGTATGGTATCGGACATGTCATAGTTGTATCAAGCTATCACTAATAAAAACACACCGTATAATGCAGTAGTACTACAACTAGAGCTGTAATAAATAATAATGCTAATAATGTTAGCATATGAACACCCCATTTGTCTAGGGCGCCACCTGCTGAAGGCAGCAATAAAACAGTTACAGTTGGTAGGGGTGATATGGGGGGGCACGATCACACCTAGACAGAATAATACCCAGAGCCAACTCTGTGCACACATGTGGACAAACAATCAGTGCAGGTTAGAACACATGACTGTATACATGCTATTTAACAACTGTGGCTAACCTAAGAAAACACTCCAGGAAGTGGCATGGTACGTGTCCCATTGTTTGAGAACCAACACTCTAAACTGGCCCACTATTGTGTTCAATCCGGCCCACTTGATGAATTTCGAAAATTAAAAAAATACACAAATACTTAAAAGTTCAGGATAATTTTTGCAAAATTATATTTAATTAAGTATGAACAAAAAAAAATAAAGATTTGATATACTTATACGTTTTTGCATTAAAACAAAGTGCAAAGTTAATTAGGTTATGATTGCACTGGTCTGGCCCACTTTATATCTAATTAGAGTGGTATGCAGCCCATTAACCAAAATAAGTTTGAGATTCCTGGTTTAGAACTCTGTTACGTGTTTTTAAACCCAATCCAGCCCATGACTGGAATCCAAAACAAACTTCAAATAACAAAGCTAGATTTTTTTTTTTATTATTTCAATTTATCTGAGTGTCTGGCGCCCAAGGTGTGTGTCTAGAAAAGTATGTGTCCCTCTGACAAATATAGTTGGTGACCAGACTTGATTGATGTAGCTCTGACCACAGCACAGTAGAGGCAGAAACAAATGTGTTCCCAGGTTTTTTTAGTCAACATTCCTAACCCTTTAACACCAAAGTAAATGGGTCTGTGGCTGGGTTTGAAAGAACATACAGTTAAAAAAACAGTCTTGACTGTTTGCTTCAAAGAAAGGGTTGACAGCATGGTGCTGGTGAGTTTACAATTTTAACAATAAATGTTTCATTAGAATGTGGCGTTGTCTTTTGGAGTTAGGTGTCAGCTGTGTTTACAGGTAAATAAAAAACTATTTACACATTATGCTTCTACAGCTGTCAAACGGAGAAGCTGTGAGCACTAATGCAGCAGCAGAGAGCCGGAGCTCAGAGTGTCTGTCACCACACTAAATACCAGAGGATTTGTTATCGGAGCATTTGCACACTGCACATCACTGTTGTCCTGCAGAGAGATGAATTACCTTTGTTGCACCATTATTGGTAACAAAAAAGCTCTCTCTCTCTCACACACACAAAGACCCTGCTGCATCCTTGTAAAGGACTTGTCCTTGGCATGATGAATGTTTTATGAGCCTTTCTGAGTCTTTGCGCAGTCCCGATACTACTTTCTGCCAATGTAGCTTTTATTCCTGCTACAGTCAACACAAAGAGTCCACGAGCCAAGAGTGCAAAATACTCTGCTTACATTTGCAACTTCAACAAAGAAAAAAAAAACAAAACAAAAAACGGTGATTTTATCTGTCACATTACAACTTCTGATATCTGCATCTGCTCATTCAAGGCTCTGCAGAGACGTCACAGTGCAGTGTGTAGTGTGTGTTTTCAAAACTTGTCCGTATTAAACTACTGCTGAGAGAAAAACGAATGAAAGAGGATCAACGTGTCTCCACATCTGTGAGGGTCAAGGGTTGCTGTATCCTCTCTGTGATACCGTCCTGACATATTATACTAATGTGGGACCAGCACCTACATTCTGGAAGGACTAGTACTGCACATTCACTCCTCAACCAAAGTGCACAATCTAATCCATGTGGGTTTGGATCTCTAGTCAACCAACTTGGATGCAATAGCAACAAAATCTACTAATGCCCCTTTTAATGCCCCCTATTTTCACCAATCCCATGAAGTCTCTCACATGCTTATGTCCCACTCAACGTCATCTCATCAGTGCAGCTCTACTCCAGGCAGATTACTGATGCCTTCTCTCTGAGTTCTTTTTCAAACTCAATCTACGCCATGCTATTCATGTTGCTTTCATGATGTTTATTTTGAAAATCTATTGTGAGCTAAAGTGGACAGTTTGGAGGCCCAGATTTGTCACACGACCCTCCAGTTGATGATCACTGTCTTATATCGTCTTCTTCTTAAAAGGAAAAACTTCTTTTCACTATTCCACCGTGTTACCCAGATCATTTTGTGAAAATATTTCTTGTAGCAATTTTGTTAAAATTGTGTTCCAGTTATTTTATTCTTGCAGCCACAACAGAAAACAAAGAAAGTAAAGGAAGAGATAAAGAACACGACAGACGTCACTCACCCTGATTTTTTCAAGCTCTCCTCTGTTGGCTGTCTGTTGTTTCTCCAGCCTCTCACTCAGCTGGGAGCAGATCTATAGGAAGAAATCAAGAAATGAGTTTGACTTCATCCAACCGATAGTTGACTCGAACCCTCAGTGTGAAGTCTGTTGTTTCTTCAATGCAGTCAAAAACACGGTACGAATCGACACTTTCAGATTTTTATATTGGATTCTTCTTTGTGATTCCAGCTAAATCAGTCTCAGTGGAGAAAACTCTGACGACGCTGAAGTCTAAATGTCCATCAGTCGTGTCATCATGTCATATCATCTTATTACAGCAGTGGACTGATGGGTACATTAGTGCAGAGGTTCCCAACACCTGGTCCGGGGACCAGTGCCGGTCCATAGATCATTTGGTGCAGGGCCACAGTGAAAAAATGTACTTCAGTTTTACTAATTTACTTCATTCAAAAAGAACCCAGTTATATCCCTTTACTTTTTTCATTAAAGATAATCTGTCAATGTTTCAAAACAGCAGGTCATTCAGACTCTTTATTTTGAAAATTTAATGATCCTTCAACAATGATTGGGTATAAATGGTCCGCAGTAACTGGTTGATACAGGTCGACTGGTCCTTGGTACAAAAAAGTTGGGGGCGACTACATTAGTGTACACATGCATGTAACAGACATGCATCAAACAACAAAGCCATCACTTGTCATCAATGAAAAAAGATAAAGTTCTCCAGTAGTATTTCACTAGGGGAATATTTAAAGATACACCCACGTAGAATCCACCCACGTAGAATCCACCCACGTATCGTGACCAGACTGTGGTTGGAGATCGCTCAATGAGCGTGGTTAATGGAATCCCCCGATGGCATAATCTAAAGAGCACCCCCCCTAGGCAGCCTGTGTGAAAACTGGCTGCCATGACTCTCTAGTACATGGGAAGGAACAGTGATTGTGTTCTGCTCTTTGCTGTCACAAAATACCATTGGAGCTAGAAAATACTTATCTTATCACAATGCCATATACTTCACAATACACCAAGACACATTCCTTCAGATGAAATATTTGAAGCATGATTCACACTAGACGGATGAAAAGGAAGACATTTCTCACATGTTTTAATATAACCACTGGTGTCAAAGATTATTATTATCTATATTCTTCTTATTTAAGGAGAAGGTGAAGCCTCCTCGATCAGGTGTGCGTGTTAAATCTGTTTTATATACTGAGTGAACAGTTGAGTTAAGTCTCACCTCCTTTTTTTTTTTTTTCAAACCGTGTTTTGACTTTTATTTCAACTTTATGTCTGTACAGTGCCAGGGTTTTTTTCCCCTTCCTTATCTGTAGGCTGAAGTCTCTGTCACTGATAATAAACTGGTCTTGGTTATGAATGTTCCAGCTGGAGAGTCAGAATTCACTATTTTTGTTTTTGTCTTTCTTCTCATTCCAACGTCTTCATCCCAAATAATCGAAGCCTTTCATGTTAAACAATTCCACTGAATAATTCAACCAGTGCGGCTCCGGCTCTAACGCCGGCGGCCGCTTCTGTTTCCACTGTGAATGCAAACATGCACTGCATCTTGCAGCTGGACGCCCGTCGGAGGGAAACGGTGTTAATGATGACTGAGAGGAGATCTTAATTATTTAAGAGATTGTGCATAGAAAGGCACACTGTACATGAAAGATGGCCGTGCCCTCAGAGAAGGTTTGTGACGACTGCAGTACTCAGCTTCCTCCTGCAGAGCTCTGCTCGTTACCACTGTCATCACAACTCAAAACAATAATCATTTCATTATATCTGTTAATTATGGATTGTTTTTAACAATGAATAGTTTTGGCCTTGGGATTTGTTTTGGAACTTGGAGTTGAAGGAATGCTGTGATGTAATTATTTCTTGCAAGAACAAAGCAGTGTCTGTGAGCGCCACGTTTTATTCAGGGAACGGAACGTCTCCAATTTTTGTCATTTGATGATAGATTGTCATCTATCATCTACTCGTACATGAATTCTCACTTCCTCCAGGAAAAAAGTTCTTCTTTTAAAATGCAATAATACACTACAACAATATACAGTATAACTAAATTAAAGGTCTCTAGCTGGCTGCACAAAATCATGACGGGTGAAAACACTTTCCTTTGTATTTGAGTTTTAATGGCGTACATCGGAATGATGTAACAAGACTTCCTTAATAAATGCATAGTAGACTATGACATGACCACGAAACACCGTAGGTCGAGGACATCGTAAACCGAGGACCCCTTCTACGTCTCTTCTTCTGGTCCACCTTCCTGTCAGTTCCATCTCCAACATCCTTTTTTTGTCCACTATCATTCCTATCTATTCACTATGTCCCCTCAGCACATGTCCAAACCATAGTACCCTTATTTTCTAACTTTATCTCCACACCTTAGCTGTCCTGTCCCTCTGGCCTGCTCTGTGCTACAACTGTCCACGGCCTGGTCACTGTCCAGCCTCTTTATCTCCGTCACCTCTGGTTCTGACTCCTATCTTCTGCCACTAATTGCTGGCTCCGAAATTTTTTTTTTGCTGCTTTCTAATCTGCAAACTTCAGGCTTCACAGGATGTCAGAGAATGTCTACTAGGGACTTCAGGCAACTGAAGCAAATGGCACGTTCAAATGTAGAATCTGAAGGTCCATGTGTTTAAATATAGAATAATGACTGGGCCTGTGTGTGTGTGTGTGTGTGTGTGTGTGTTACCTGGCAGAGCCGTCTCATCTGTAGAGACTCTGCTCCTTCACTCAACACTGCTTTTTCTGTCCATTTGAGCAAGCAGCCAAATTTGCTCATAAATGGTTTTGAGCTATAATTTAGGAAATGTGCTTTTATGGTCAAAGAGTTGGGGAAGTTATATTTAAGACTTCTCCCAGGTTATATTTGTGATAAGAAACCTAAAAAACAATCCCTTTACTCGTCAGTCCAAAAGGACTTAGAAGTCTCCTGTCTCCTCCTGAACAGACCTCTTTTTTTCTGCCTCGTTTTTCTTCCGTCATCTTCCCCTCTCTCTTCCTGACACGTAACTATTTTTGATGAAAACCCCATTTTCACACTTAGCTCTGTGTGGCGCAGCTCTCAGCTGCATGCCAACAATCTGGAGGCAGTTTTCAGCCCGAACAGATGCACAAACAGAGATCCCTCTAAAACCTGCTCTCTCTTTCTGTGACAGCTCTTGTCAGCAGGTTTCAGATCAAATCCAAATATTTTTAGACTGAAGTAAAGTTCAGGTCTGGTACTAAATTATTTCCTTGTTATTTTTGTCTCTAAGGAGACAAAAAGGAGCACTTTTACATTTGTAGTTTCTCTGTGATGACGGTAATAATCCTGGATAGGTTGATATTTATGGATTGTACAACAGGAGGAGATATGAAAGGATTAAAAATCACAGAGACAGGAACTCAAAATATGCACATGAGCTCAGAAATCAAAGGCTGCGGTTCAACCTGGGGACAGTTTATAAATTTAGATCTTTCTGCAGCACAGGCTCCACCAACCCATGAAAACAGCATGTATGGTATTATTTTAACAGCGTTAAATGAAAACAGCATGTATGGTATTATTTTCTTTAACAGCAATGTTCTGATCAAAGCTGAGATATGAAAGAATTAGATTAGATTGAACTAACTCAATAACCTCTGACAAAGCTCAAAAACAACATATACAACAGAGTCAGAAATGTTTAAGTATCAAGATGTGCCATGAGATAAATGAATTTGGTGAAAAACCTTTAAATTATGACACAATGTTTGGGAAAAGTATACATTACATATTTCAACAATACTGTCTAAAATCTAGTAATGCATGAGTAAGGTATTTGGAAATGCAAAAATATAGTATTTTTGAATTATAACCATATGTTTGAAAAAGCCTGCCATACTTTTAAATATGCACCTGCATCTATTGATCAAACTGTCCAATTCCTTTTTGCTTATTTTGACCTTATACACACAGCAACCCAACTCAGGTCAGCCATCTTAAAATATTATATATAAATAAATAAATCTGTGGCTAAGCTAGCAAGACCAGGACCACTGTCCTTGTATTTCTACATTCTGAACAAAATTTCAACTGCTTTGAAACATGGATCACCAACATGAAACATCAGACATTTTTTCTAGGATTAGATTTGATATTTAACGCTGCAGCCCCTACAATAACTGTCCATCCTAGGCAGGTGGAGCAGATGACCTACCAAAGTCGGTTTCCGACCAACCAAAAAGTTTGTTTCTGACCATCAGTTATACATCATACCATTACTATACTATTTTACATCATAGATCTCACTACACAACTGTGTGGATTTGTATCAAAGCTCAGTGAGCAGATTTGTTTTATTTCCTACAAGAGTTTAAATTCATGGCATTAGATAGTAATAAAGAATTAAACTCTTTAATGCAGCCTCTTAACTCTCTGTGCTGTGACGTCAACTGTGACTCATCCACATCTAATTTGTCTTTCGTACAGACACTGGTTGTCACAGCTTCAGGATTGATTTTTTTTTTTTTTTAAAGAGATTTTATTGAATGCCTTAAAGGCTCCTAATGTCCTCAATTCCAGCTAAATTTTATATCGTTTGAGCTCGGAAAATAAAAAGACCTGAATGTAGTTTAAAAGAGCAAAGTGAAGGTCATCAGAGTGCCTAACAGTCCAGGTATTCTGTGGACGTATTATTTAATTTACACCATGAAATCACATCATCTGGGTAGGAAGTACACACCTGCTTGTACTCTCCAATAATGGAGCCGTTCTTCTTGATCTCCGACTCAGACTTATCCAGCTCACGTCTGCACATTTCCTTCAGCTGTAAATACACACACATACACTGAGTGTTAGGATGTTTGAGGGCAAAGACCAAGGACAGGAGCAGAGCCACATGACACCCCCAGAGAGTGTGTGAGTGTGGTGAAATGTAAAGACGAGGGGAAGGGGGCCGAGGGCAAAGTCACACCCTGTGTACAACCTCCGAGCAGGAACATCATACATCATTGAGAGCTACATCTACATACTTTGGAAGACAGGAGACATTTGGAGGACAGTGAAGACACGGGGGAGCAGGTCTGTCCTCGGACCCTCAGGGGATTCTTCACTCAAGTCAAAGTATTGACATCAAAGGTGAAAGAATGTTCTGTGAAGGTTTTACTGCCGGAACTGTGTGAGTGTGTGTGGTGGTCGAGGAGGAAGGCTTCACCTTCTCCTTCAATAAGACATTTAGACCTTTAGAATATATAGGTAAAATTAACTGAACATACATTTATGACTGCGATTAATGGAGCCAACTCTGCAATCCAATATTTGACAAACTGACAAAAAAAATCAGTATATTGCTGGAACAGAAAGTCAAATAACATCAGGTAGATGTTTGTGTTTGAAGCCTTCACAAACACATGCTAGTCATTGAGATGGTATTTGAAGCTTGAGGTGATTCATGAAACTAAAACCTTCTAGAGCAGTGTATGTAAACTACATATTAAAGCAATGAGGAGTGTATGAAGAGTGGAATTATTGGCTTGATGGTGTGCCTGCCTCTGCCCGTGCGATTGCATTTAGAAAATCAACCAGTCATTTGATTAAAATACTGACAAAGTGTTAAGGTCCATTTCCTGTTTCTGGTTTAGTCATATTCTATACATCAATTCAATGTAAGGTCAGTACTTTGACCTCAGACCAACAGAAAAACCAGGCTCTTTGTTAAAGAAACAACATAATCGATCACCACAAAAGAAACAAAATGTCACGTTCCAGGGGAATATGTTAAACAAACCCACAACAAAGCAGAGCTCGTGGCCATTTCTTCTACATTTTTAAAGCTAGTTTTCCAGACTAACCTTCTGTTGCTGCTATATTTTGATGCCGGTTTAGCAATTTCTGTGCTATTGGTTATTTTAAGCAAGGCATATATCATCGGTATATATAGTATTAGCTATTTTGATCTTGCCTTGGGCACCAACTGTAAATATCAGGCTAGTTTGGCGCTGAAGTTTATGTGCTTCTGAAAATACTTTCTGGTCTACTGAATAACTTCATTTAAATTTTATTTATCTTCTTGAATTAGCGCATGTGTCAAACACAAGGCCTACAGGCTGAATGTGGCCCACCAAGTCATTTTGTGTGGTCGAAAACATTTTTATCAGTATTTTCTTTTTAGCAAATACTAGAGAACTTACTTAGACCAACCCTATTTAAAGTCTAGGTGACCTCACTTGGGTTCGCAATCCCAAGGTTGAAAACCACTGATTCATGCATTCTTCCAGACACAACCGGCCCTTGTAGGGCAACTATTTTGCTAATGTGGACCCCAGCGAAAATGAGTTGGACACCCCTGGATTAAGGTATCAATTTTAAAAGCATCTCATTAATTTGTAAATATGCAAACATCACAATTTCACAACCCAAAGGTGTGGTCCATATTATATACATGGTCTATAATCATGACCCTGGTAGTCAATGTTAGTGTCATATCAATGAGCTGCTACAACTGCTGACACCAGCTCATATCACCTACTATGTATTTTTGTTTATGTATGAGGTGGTTTTTATTCTGAATGTTGACAGAATGTCGAATGTTGTCCCGTCAGCTCTGACCTGTGCGGACTCTTCCTCCAGTCGTCTCTTCTCGTCCTCAGACTCCACCAGTTTCTGTTTGGTCAGCAGTAACTCCTTGTTCAGGGCGTCTGCCTTCTCTTCAGCCTGACACACCATCATACACACACACATACACATACAGTTAGACACCAAAATAAATCTAAGGCAGTGTAAGCTCACAGTTGTGCTTATGTTCCTGTTGCAAAAACAAACTCTTCCTTCCTTGTAATGTGCTACTTCTGTTGCTACAAGAAACCCTCGCCTGGTAGCTCTGTTTACAGCAGCAACCACCAAAAGTCACATTCACAAGAAAAATTGCCGAAGCATTCTTTCTCTTCAGCTTACGTTGTCAAGGTCTTTGCGGAGAGCTATCTTGCTGCTGACTAGTTCATGTGCCAGGTCGTCATTCTCCTGCTCCAGGCGCATGTTGGCCTCCTGCAGTCGCCGGTTCTCCCTCTGGATACGGAACAAGAGAGGAGGAGAAGAGGTGAAACAGAGGAGTAACAGAAAAGAAACGATGAGGAACAACAGCAGAAGGACAGAGGAGTGAACATTTATACAAATGGAGACAGAGGAGAGTGGAGATCGTGAGGACAGAGAAGTGAGGGGATCTACAGTAAAAGAGGAAGAGCATAATCTCTTCCTGCCTGTGATTCACCACAGAAGGACTGAGAGACTGTGGGGCAGAAAGTGCAAAAGAGTCTCTATAATGTTTAACTTTTTGTAACACATTTAACAGCAACAAGCATAAAGTAAGGGAGAAGTAACAATAACAAACTTCAGTGTTCAAAGCAAAAGTAGCTTTAAAAGCAACAGCAAATATACTGTACATTTCTATGCAAAATATTTCAGGACTGTGTTGACATCTATCTTGAACATGTTACTTGTTATTGTCATTAAGAACAAAAAGATAAATATGTGACTCATAATGGCTTGAACATAATGTAGAGTGATGAGAATGCAAAACCAAAAACAAAAAAACAGGGAGGGGAGAAAACGTTATTCTGAGCCATTCAATTTAACTGGATCAGTCACTGTCATGGATGAACTCTGTTGGACTGTATGGCATGTGAAAATAAAGACATTTGTCTTTTAGAAGATGTACTTGAACCTTAACTGCAAATGCACCGTTTCAGTTGAACAGAGTAAAAAGTTCCCACGACTTCTGGAGAAGAACTTTTTGACTTTTAAAAAAGTTTTTCTTGAAGGAATGGTAGAAGGTGGGGGGCTGAAATTTTAAATGGTGGAATTGAGAGACTAATCGTTATTAGATGCATTATATTTTTTATATACTGTATGTGGAGCGTGTACATATATAGATGTTTACATATCTTATGTAGATATATAGAACTGGAGTAGAACTGTATTTCTCAGTTTGTATTTGCATATCTGCTACATTTTCGGTACAAAAAGTACCATTTTGTTTTTGACATGACAACAAATGCCAAAAATGTCAGTACACAAAGAGCATCAGTTCTGCAATCTGTACCTCATATCTTTCAATGGGGGCCTCCTGCTGCTCCTGCTGCTCCCTGATGGTGTGATACTCCTTCTCAAACTTCTTCAGCTTCTTCTGGCTGATCTGCTGGGTAGAAGAAAAGAGACCTGAACGAGGATTCAAGTGTCTGGTGTGTGGCCTGAAAAGCATGGATGAAATTATGACTGACTCATGTTCTGATTTCTGCTTGTAGCTTCTGTTTGTGAAGATGAAGAATGAAAAAGAAAACCACATGTACAATTGCAACTGTGTTGATTTTTTTAGCATTAGAGGAAGAAAAGCTACAAGAAGAGATAGAAATGAAAGGATAAGTTATGTGTTGAGCTCCCTAATGGCACACAACATTTATGTGTGTGATCAGTTTCACTAAGGAAAGACTCTGCAGTTAGGTTAAATCTTCATTTGAGCAGCTTGTATTTTTCATCCCGTTAAATCAGATGAAGCACACTGCAGAGATTCCAGGTGCGCCGCTGCTTCTTTATCAAATCAAGTAAAAAAAAAAAAACCACAGAGCAGCTTTCAGTTACACAGCCACTGTCACATTCACTGCTACAGCTGCACCTCAATAAACACACACACAGAAACACACACACACACACACATATACACAGTGCATTTAGACAGCCTCATCAACGTGCCTTTCATTGCAAAATCACTGCCTAACACTGGGCTTTTTAAAATGCACCCACTGCACAATGAGGACTCTGTGCCTGAAAGTCAATATATATACATACATACATACATATGTGTGTGTGTAATATAATATATGTATATATGTAAAAATATATATTTAACATATGTATACACGTTTACATATATATATAGACATATACATATGTATATAAATTTGCATACAGTACACGCATATATACGCAGTACTCAGATGTGGAGAGGAGATTCAGATGATTTAGACCAAAGTGCATTACAGACTTCACACAAGTCCTTTAAATGCTCAACAATTCCCCTTGCAGAAAACTGCACCAATTGCTGTCTTCTGTTCATTAACCTTTAAATAGTGCAGGTAGAATATATGGAATGTGACCCAGAGCACCTTCCTTCACCTTCCTTACTGTACCCACAAATACAGTAAATAAATAAAGAAATATATAGCTCACACAATACAGCATCTGCTTTCGTATGTACCAAGTATAAAGTCGAGAAGTGAAAAAGGCAGACATTATTAGTCAAATTATAAAGAAAATATTGAACAAAAAAAACAAACAAACAAAAAAAACAAAACAGAAGATTTATGATGTTCATTAAAAATTCCCCATGATTATTTGCATACTTTTGCTTTCAAAGTGAAAGGTTTGGCAGACGAGTCGAGAGAGCAGGTGTAACAGCCACACAATAAGACAATATAAATGACTGTGGTCTCATTTCCCCCTGAAGATAAAACAGCAATAACATTTTAATGATCACTGCACTCAATGACAGAGAGAGAAGTTTTAGACTTGTATAAAACCGATATACAATCCTTTCTCTGCTCCGTATCTGAGACAGGATACCTTTCATGCAGATTGTGGATTCTCCCCCGTGAGATGGACGATGCAGCAAAGACAAAAATGAACACCACCTGGGATCAAGGACTCTAATCATTTTTATCTTGTAGCCTCTGGTGCGTAAGCAACATTTGAAGAAATAAATCAATAAAGCTAACAGGGTATCTGTCCATCATTTTCTGCTTTTTAAGTATTAAATGTACATTTATTTACCCCGGGGCTAGTCATTTACACCTACGAGAGAGGTGAATAAAGAAGGTGCCTCGCCAAGGAGGTTTGATTGAGATCAATTGCCATCGGTCAATAAGGTTACCAGTAATCATCGCTGAGTTAAAGCCCTCTTTAATGACATCCAGGCCAAGGATTAGTCCAATTTCAGTCACATTTTACCTGCAGCTCTTACAGCCCTCAGTGGGATCACCTTGTCAAATTACAGAATATTTTAATTCCTCCAGCAAGGTTATGGAAATAACTTCTAAAATATGCAACCCAGCTCACAGCAGATGTGTTGTTTCTGTGTAACATCAAGGATGCAAATATCATAGTGAATGTTTTGTTTACTTTTAAAATCTGTCATAAAATATTTTATCTGAGAATCACCAGTGCTCACCCACTAACAGACTGATAGTTTCAGTTGTTGGCCTGGAGCCCTGAAACACACCTCCTCCTCTCTGCTCGTCTTCTCTCCCCCTGGTGCTCACCTGTCGTATGAAGAACTAAAAACCTCATATCTCTGTCCATGTGCTCTCCTTTACAGAGTGTGTGCTCATAAATATCTGCTCAAAGTTACCTTCAAAGTTAGAACCTCCAAACTGGGCCAGACTTTTTCAAAACAGGTCAGGACACAGGTGTCTGTGTGTGCACACAAACAGTCCCTGTCTGAGTGTGTGTGTGACTTCGTGCATGTAGGATGATGTTGTAAAGGTCAACAGTGGCCCCTACTGGCATACAGCGGTGTGACTGAAATATTACTTTTTCTTATTTTTTTCCATTTAAGTGGAATATGGTTTTAAAAAAAATACCATCCTCCACATGAATCTAATCTTTTATGATGATTTCAGAAGAACCTCAGCCGGTGACCAATTGAGATTTTTGTCGGATTCTTTTCACACTAACCTTCATGCTACAGGCCAGCTCCATTAGCTTCTTTGCGTTCTCCTCAGAGCGATACCTCTTTGGGACCGGAACACGAAAGAACTTGAGTGCACCCTCAAAGTCCGTTTGGATCAGATCGTCTTTTGAGGTCTGAGGGAAAAAGGCAAAGCAAAAAAAAAAAAAGAAAGAAAGAAATTCATGCATGTGGGGACAGGGAAAAATGTTTTCCTTTTCTTTTTCCTTCCTTATTGTACAGGCATGGTTAGCTTGAAATGAAACACACCTTTAGAAGAGCCAGGGCTACGTTGAAGATCACACTGATGCCCTGGAATAAAGAAAGCAGAAAATCATGACTCAAGCGTTTAATAACACACCTTTATACTGTATAATATAATGAAATGTTAAATAATGTACAAGGAAAACAGGAAACTTTGAAAAATAAATGCTGTAAAAAAAATCTAGCATTCCTCCTATGACAGTAACAGCTTTTTGGATCTGTTACTATTGCATTTTTCTGAGCTGCAGTTTTTACTTACACTGCAACTTTTGTAAATTGTCTCATCAGTGGCTAGGGCTATAAACCTGGTTTATAATGCTACAGGTGCAAAAAGAGAGAAGAGGTTAGAGACATATTACCTAGGAATTGCACTGACAATTTCAGATTTGTTCAATCTCCTACTTGTTTCTCACTCTTCAACTCATAAAAATGTCAAACTCAAAGGTACATTTTAAAACCCAGTTTGAATGCAACTAAAATTGCCTGAGGTAGTAACAGCTTATTCCAGTAGAGGGCAGTGTAATTTAGTTCCACTTTATAACCTAGGTCAAATAGTACAAATTAAAACAGGTTTGTTGTTGTGCTGTTAGCAAGCAAGACATAAGATTTTCCTGGAGTTACCAAGCAGTATTTCATAGACTCTCAAAACCCTTTTCATCCTTGACTGGACCTTGAGGAAGTCATTATTTAATTCCTTTGGATACAGTCTTATAGTTACTACTGCGGTACATCATTTAAGTTGTATGATATATTTGATATATATATATGATATACTTTTGATATAATTTCTTATAGTTAATATCAACAATCTTTGCTGATAGAAATATCTATATGCTGTGCATGGTCTTTGTATCAGAGAAATATTTGTTTCTTTCCCACCTAGTCCTTCAAACATGTATTTTCATACATCTATTGCTCCCTCTTCTGATAAACCCCATGATTTAATCTCCTAAAGGACTCTGGGCACTTTAATTTACTGCAGACAAAGAAGACATTTTCTGAGAGACATCACAAAGATAGTCCAAAGTGTGTCAAGTATGAAAACCAGTTAAAAACTGCTTAAAATAAAATGCAGTGTTTTTAAAAAAATGTTATTCTGTATTTCTTTTGTCTGAAGATAAAACACGATGACCCACCTCACACAGTAGCAGGTCAATGATATGGAAGACCATGTAGAGAGGAAACTTGGCTGTGAAGAGGGTGAGGAACCATTGGGAGGCGTACATGTGAGCCTCCAGACCCACGTTCAGGAAGTGGTTGTAAAGGTCTGGAATATATTCCTGCTCAAATCAGAGGATGGAGAAATTAGTTCTAATTTTTTAAAAGAAGGTTTTTGATTGGCTTTAAGGGCAGAAGTACAGTCACACACACACAAACACACACACACACACAAACCCACCTGCATGAGTCTCTCAAGCTGGAAGAACTTGCAGTGCAGATCCTCAAAGTTCTGCTTGAAAAGGTCCCTGAGCCCATAATCAAACATGATCTTGACCAGCACACTGAAGGCCTGCTCCTCTGGCATCTGTTTTTCAGTTTAGAGACCAAAATATGGGTGATGTTGCTGATCAGGTTTCTAATCTTATTAATGACTCTACTACTACTACTACTACTACTTATGATACTTTTTAGCAGTGTACTCTAAATATCAAACCTAATTTTATAAATACGGGTGTTTTTTTATCAGGACTGTATTACAAAGTTCTTTTTGAGGACACATTTCCTCCACTAGATGGTAGTGTTGACGTTTTCAAGGCATCCAGATTTATCCTTAAACGGGTTATACCAAGTACAGACATAATAAAGAATACACGCCGCATCGACCGCTCCTGTCTAATGGCGCTAACGAGCCGTGGGGCCGCCATCTTGGCCCGGTCGACCGCTCCACTCAGTATAATCCGTTTGGCGCTGGATACATGGTTCGGAGTATTTTAACATTTATAATGGATAAAATAATACTCTGATAGATATAGTATGTGTGTGGGTATATACATACATATATATGTATACATATATTAGAAAATTCACGTCCAGTTGCCCAACTTCCAAAACATATATATATATATATATATATATATATATATATGGACAGACACACATATCCAACAATCAATACAGTTCAACCTTAACCTTATATATACAGTATATTAGGTGTCTGCTCTGTCACACTCAGAATAGACTGGAGTGCTGCTTTCCTCCAGTATTGAGGAACTTTAGAGAGATAATGTCAGAACATAACTAAACATTTCCTCACTGTTCCTGGAAATGTTTAAAACTTTGGTTTATTATTTTTTTTTGCCAGAGTCCTGCTGATATGAACTCACATGCAGCAGCAGTACAGCAGCCAAGAAGGACTGTCCCTGACAGTAGCCAATCTCCTCGTCATAAACAGAGTATGCCTAGAGAAAAAGACACAGACAGAGAGGAACAGAGTCAGTACAGTTATATTAGACTGAAGTCTGTTTTGGATTACTGCACTAGCCAGATCACTTCTCCTCAAGACTGTTGGTATCTGTCCACTAAAATAATAGCATAAATACTGATGTTTGGGCTAGAGATTCCCTTTGACCTAAAGTTGACTTTGAATCCTCAAAACATACACATTTCAAAGAGAAAATAACTCCAACCCTGGCTCATGCCAATAAACAACTACAGAATCAGAAATGTTTATATTCTCAACTTATGTAAGACCAAAATGAACCTTTTGAACTTGAATATACAGTAATAATCGCGTCCATCTTGATCCTCCAGCAGGGGTCGCCCCAGCAGAAGTCTACAAAGGGATTTGGAAGAGTTTTTGCACCAGATGCCCACCCTGACTCCACCCACACTGAGTGGTGGGAACTGGATAGTATCAAACCCAGAACCTTCTGCAGGGGGGCCAGAGTCCTCACCGTGGCCTGCCCATAATTTTAATACTTACATTTGGGACATTTTGCTTTCGCTTTGTCATCAAAATACTGTAATTGCATCCACTCCATCAGTCCGTGTGTGTGTGTGAGTCAAAGTTCTATGACAGATGTAATCATTTCCCAGGTGTCTGATTTTAATAATATAAACATGTTCAAACAGGTCCTTATTTCTTGGTCAAGTGTTGAGCTGTGATATGTTTTATTAAAGCTTAACAGTATATTTTTAACCAAACTTTAATGGACTCCTGTTTTTTTTTTTTTAGGTTTTGTTCTGCTTAATGTTTTTCTCTTTGAACTGAATTACCAAGAAACAAAGAAGGGTGTGACCTGGAGAGAATTCAGCAAAGAAAGTATTCATTTACTGAAGTGTTTGGACTTGAACTGAGGATACGAAGAGAAGCATCTTTGTTACTGTCATAAATAATCTGTTTTTTGTCATTTTTATTTCTGACAACCTACACCCTCATACAGCAGCTGAGGTTATGGACTGTGACGGTGTACAAAGTGAACATTGAGGTGAACATTTTTCTCATTACAATGTGTGACTGATGTCTCTTTAAGAAGACTGTAGAGTTATGTTGAACATTCTGTTGAGGGTCATCTAGGTTCATTTTTCCACTCTTTTAAAAACACTTGACATAGCAGCGCTGCGGACAGTTCCTGGAACTGGGAGAGGACAAGTAGAAGACAGATCAGGAAAAACTGAAATATAAATATAAAGAAGGAAGTAAAACAAAAGTGAGAAACGTTTATATTTTTAAGAAAAAATATAAAATGTAAAGTTTTAAAAGAGCAGGACTTCCTACAGATTTACAAATGTATCCAAATGCAATTCATTTCCAGGCAGAATAAAGAGTTTCTGCTGAATTATTAAAGTCCACCTTAGGAGCTGTGAGCAAATGGACGTCCTCCTGCATGTGTAGATTATTATAGATGATTAAATACAGATGCAATATAAATGGGGAATAAAGCAGTAAATATACAACAGCCAGTCTGTCGAGAGAGTATGTATGTGTGTTTATATGAGTATAACCCTGTCTAAGTACTTGGTACATATTCCTCTCAGTCGCCTCTGGAGGGTGTGTGAGTGTGTCCGTCCGTGTTTGATTCTGAACTCATTTCCATCGACAGTGTTAAACTCAGTGAACCTCAGCCAAACACAGAGGCTGTGGAGCTAATTAATCAACCTATCAATTCTGCAGCAAACTTTATTAACAGATGTGCTGCGCAGCTAATCATTCACACCATAATTACACAGCGTCACGGTAAAAAAAACCTGTCACATAATTTTATAGCAGATTGTTAAAGCTTCTGACTTAATTATTATTTAACATTTAAAGGTTTGATTTAGTGATGAGAGCGCTGTTTTGCAAAACTTACACCAGATTAAACTGAAGAAATATTAACCCAGTGGCTCCCAACCTTTTTTGGCTTGTGACGACGCCAGAGACACTTTAGTAGATGTGAACTCCATTTATAATCATTAAAGTGAAAAAATACAGAATGTCTGTGGTGTTTTTAATTACATTTTAAAAATAATAATGATTGAAGTTGAAAATGTCTGTGGTGTTTTTAATTACATTTTGAAATATTATATATATATTAAATATTTTTATTAGTCATTTTCTTTTAGATAAATTACTAGATATTACAGATGACCCTAGGTTGAGAAACAATGTGTAAAGGTGTGTGTGTGTGTGTTAGGGTCCCACCTTGCAGATCTTGTACAAAGAGTCTTGTCCATCACCTCCAGTGTCTTTAAAGTAGTCATGAGCTGGGAACGTCCTGTTGATGTCTCGGGTGATGGCGCTGTCCTGGGGAGACTCCTAAGAATAAGACATGAGAGAACGCATTAAGAACCAGTGAGTACCGGTAAGTGAAACCAGAAGGAAATGTAAAGAGGACGATAATGAATTCTTATTATCCGTTAGAAGAGGAGGCAAAGGAAGAGAAAACTCCAAAGAAGAAGTGATGCATTTACTGTCTTAGAAGAAAAAAATGCAAAATCCTACTAACATGTCAAGCCCGGACATGACAATAACCTTCTAGGTTCTAGGTAAAAAAAAAACATGGGAGAATTTCAAAGACCCAGGACACACTGGAGTGACTATGTCACTCGGCTGTCCTGGGAACGCCTCGGGATCCCCCCAGAAGGGGACATCCGTGCTCTGACAGTTACCCCCGCGACCCGGTCCTGTTTAAGCAGAGGATGATGGTGGATGGATGGATGGATAAACCATATATAATTTTCAAAACGACCACCTTGGCTGTTCTAGTGTTAAAGGGCATTTTATCCCAAATATTAGCTAACGTACTGTCGTACACCACGCTGGTTTCAAACAAGTCTGTACAATCACTGTATTTCAGGGAATACATGTCTTTTCCTAGTTCCCTCATTACTTTTACAGCAGGTGGACGGGAAGAGATTTCAGAAACATTGATTACCATGATCTGGTGACAAACTCTGTAACCTCATTCTGGGAATTTAGAACGGTTACATTCATGAATGATCTTTAAAAAGCCAAAGTTCACATTTTCACTGGCTTGCAGAGAGTCCTGATTTAAACCAGAAAGAGGAGAAGAAGTAGGGATTCCTGGAAGACAAAAAATGGCTTTGTTCTCTATGTAAACACTCTAAATGGGACTATGAAGAAATGTTTCAGTTTTTATGAGTTCTTATAAATAGTTTCTAATGAAAATTGAGAACTTGTTTTTTTTCAGCATTCAGCGCATTGCCAAAAGGCACGTGGGGTAAAAGCTGTCAATAAAGTCCCTGAAGGCAGCGCCATGTTGCAGTCCCATTGTATTGAGCCAGTGCAAATATCAAATCTCACATGTTCCCCATTGGGCTAATTTTACCTCCTTCAATTCTTTCTTGCGTTTATTCTCAAGGTTACCGTTTCAACTTCCACAGAGGAAGAGAGTCAACCAAAAATAATGCAACTATGGGAAGAAATGCAGGAAGAATAGTGAAACAAAGCAAACAAGCGGAGAACAGAGACCAATAACAGTGGTTCTTTTCTGAACAGCCGCTCCACCACGTCCGCCACACCCAGCAAGTCACAGTTACAGCCCAGTGACTAGTTGTTGAGCAATGCCAATTGTTTAGAGCAATTTAAAGATTTGTAATAACTTCAGTGCAGGTTGGAGAAGAAAAAAAAAAGCTTTTTTTTTGTAAATCTATTTCTACATAGTCAACACTTGGTGGGAAGAACTACGGCAACCAGAGTAAAAGGATCCACATCAGCCATGCTACGGTTTCACAGTGATTGATAAGCATCCGTGTTTACACAAGCACCACTTAGCCACACTTATCTGGAGTGCTGAGAGCATGTACAAAGACCTCTGACATAATGGCCAATTAGCTTTCTCTCCGTCTGTCCATGTGTGTGGTGGTTAGAGAGGTTTGGAATGAGGATTGCGTGAGTACAGAGAGAAAACAAATCCAGTGTCTTTACAAGGAGGAAGTGGGAGTCAAAGTGAGAGAAAGGAAGTGGAGAAAGAAAAGAGACCAGGATGGCTACGTCGGGAGGGTTACAAATGTGCGAAAAGGGGGCAACAAGACAAGATCTGATAACAACTGTATCAGAGCTTTAAATAGTAGGGTGGTCTTCATGGGTAAACTGGGTTTTTGATCCTGTGGGGTCAATATGGACTTTTTTGTTACATTCCCATTTCATGTGAATTGTAGGTCTACGTGTTGTTATTTACTGTATGTATACCTTATTTTCCGCACTATAAGTTGCACCAGAGTAGTCACAATGGCCAGCTAGGGTGCCCTCTAGTGGCTTTCAGTGCGAAAATAACAAACAGGTAAATTTTCAGTAATAGAGTAGCAGATACTGGTACACAAGCCTAGAGTGCCCTCTAGCGGCTGTCAGTTAGAAAATAACAAACACGTGAAATTATATATTTTAATATATAAGTCGCACCTGACTATAAGCCGCAAACCCAGCCAAAAGGATTTAAAAAAGTGACTTTTAGTCCGGAACATTTGGTAATAGAATTTTCTTTTTTCTTGGCACTAAATATAGTACTCTCTGCCAGTAAAACTAGTTTCACTCCACGTTTGCATTCACACTGCAAAGTAATAAAAAAAAGGACATTAAGTAATCCACCTTCATTTTGTGTAGGGATAAAAAAAATGCAAAAATTGGGATGTCTTTTTTTTTACACTGTGGTCATTTTGGACTTAGCAATGAGCTCACACTAAGTTGTTTTTTTTTGCAATGCTTTTAAATGTCCAGGGCGAAAGAAAATCGACTGCATGCATCACCTACTCCATTTGGTTTCAATAAAATCATGGCTATCTAAAGAGTTCGTGTATTTTCTGATTTGTTGTGCTAGAAAAGTGGCTGGCATCTATGACTGCAAAACAATTGGTTATGGCTGTTTTTACAAGATCAATTCTGCCCTAATGTGTTTGTACGAGCGTGTGTGTGTGTGTGTGCGTGTGTGCGTGCGTGCGTGCGTGGGTGTGTGCGTGAGTTTCCTAATGCTAGGAATAAAGTCTGGCTTCCGTGTGAAAGGCTGAATTGCTCCCCCTTCATTGTTTATGTCCCTGATTTTCTATGACTTAACACAATAGCTGACAAGTTGTTCTGTTATTCTTTCTGAGTTCGTACAGAACCCTGCTGAGATGCCAAGGAGAACCAGGGCTTGATGTTTATCAGCCTTCATAAAACCTTGTTCTGAGTACCAAATAAAACAGAGTGTCAGGTCTTCGATAAGACCGCTGATAAAGAAGGAACAATGAGAGTATTTAGTCTGATGGAATTTGTTACAAATACGGAGTTGGACGAATGAAGTATTAACGTTTACTTCATCTGTTTTCCAAATTAATATCTGATCCCTCAACCCAATTATACTAGAGTCCAATATTTAAAATGTAATCCATTATGAGCCCATGTATTATATGGTAGCAATAATTATTAGTGGATACAGTATCATTTTAGACAAGTACTGCTATACCTTTAAGAACTAATATGACTTTAAATGGAAGGTGTAGCCCAGTGTTTTTTTAATCTTGGGGTTGTGACCCCATAGTGGGGTCACCTGGAATTCAAATGGATTTTAAAAACTTTTTTTTTTTAAATTATGATAAGAAACATCAGACACAATCTTAAATAACTGCCCTTTCACTTTGCTTCATTAAAAAAAAGAGTTCAAATAAAATGCAGCATATAACAATATCTGGTGCATCTTGATTGACAGCCGCAATCACGTGCAGAAATAACAGCTGCTAAAATGTCTCTTTGAGTCGCCACCCAACTAATAATTAACTGAATGTCTGTGTCAGTTTGCTGCCCGAGTACACTCACGTTACCACCTCTGCAGTTGCCAGCATGAGAATTCTGCAGATAGAGCACATGAACTAATACAGTTCTGGGATACAGCCCATTTACGGCTATGCATTTACCATGTGCACACAACGGTTTATTTTTATCTGTAACAACATGAGAAAGTCAAAAGTAGACAAATAACGGCAGAGTCTGAGCCAGGCCTTGATCTGGAGCCAACAGCTGTCCATGTCAGGACATTTTTTTCATATTCTTTTCCTAGATGTAAATACAAAACGTGTTCAACCACAGTAACCTAGCTCACAGGATTGAAATGTCAAGAGGATTATCTAATGGGAAAGTCGTGTCACAGTTACAAAGTCCCAACATCGTCAACATGAAAAAGCAGCCCTGTACAAACAGAAATATATTTCCCACACTCTGCCTTTCTGCTCCAGTGATACGCCTGCATTTTCTGCATGATTCCAGACCGAGGTTCTGTTGAACTGCTCATTTATAAAACCATAATGTGATAATAATCTGTGACTCACAACTGTTAGGTCAAGAGTAAGCTATTATGGTCTATTTAGAGCTTAATACACACACACTCGTGCACACACAAAAGGAAAGACTTGAACACAGACTGAAACGCAGAGATAAGAAAATACCACTGTGTGTTTACGGTGCACTATTAGAGCCAGATTGTAAGATCTTATGACCGACTGGTGCCGGGTTTTTTTGTGTGTGTTTGTTACAGACAAGGATAATGGTAAATTACAAATTTCACTGGATTTGTGGCGTATGTCAAAGGATAATGGTAAATTACAAATTTCACTAGATTTGTGGCGTATGTAAATAAGAGTACAATTACGTCCAACAGCGTGATTTGTTTTTGTGTCTGGTGAAAATCTAGATATCATTTATACACTGGTGTTTATAGAGCCATACTATCAGTGAGAGACTGTATTGGCTCCCTGCTTTTACCCGAGGCGTGGGTTTTGGCCCAGTCCCCTATTCCACCATTTCTGGACAACTTTTTATCATGGGAAAACAACTTTCACGAGTGGCACATGCTGGTGTTTTACTGCCTGAACGTTAACCCGGACACAGACGAACACTTTAAAAATGTCAAAACAGCTAATAGTAACATGAATGATTGCTAAAAGCAGTTAAGTCCTTAACACAGTACCGACCTCCAAAGAACAAGAGTCACAACAGGGAAAAAGTGAATGTCCTAAGGTGAATGTTTTTGCTTATACAGTGTATCTTCAGGGACAAATCTGCACAAATTAAGTTGGCTTTTCTAACTAGGTAAGTGTTTCGGGTGAGTAAGGGATAATTATGTTCAGGATACATTTGTAGGAAATATAGGAAAAAATATATATATATATATACACAAGGAAAATATTTACCACAAAAATACAATTAGAAGCAGCTTTATTCACAAAAAGTTAACCCCTGAAACTAAGGGAGCTTTTCCTTATCATCACTTCTCAAATGGCTAGTGTTAATAGATAAACAATCACAAACTAACATTGAGGCCGTTCCTACTGTAACATTCACTATACACAATACTTTTTTTGTATGTGGAACATACAGTATCAACCAGTGTGCCCAGAACTTCAAAAAGACAACAGTTATAAATACTCTTAAATACTGCATTTTTAGTCTGATTACACTATAACAGTCATTACCATATTTATAAAGTTATTGACTCTTAAGGAACATAAAACTCACCCAACATTTTATTTTCTTTTGCATTTCAAGAGACAATAAATCACATATATAAGAGGAAACAGTCGTATTCGTGCACACAAGGCATCACTAAGCCAACACAGTGCAATGGAGCAACACAAACATTGTGTACAACTGGTTGGTCTTTACTTCATAAATGACATATTTATGAAAACACAAACTTAAACACTTTCTGTTGAGCCTTCTTTGGTAGATAAGTTACCATTAATATTAAGCTAAACATCTGAAGACGGAATCATTTTTAACTAACTGTATAAAAGGTTCTTTAGGCTTCTTAGCCTGTTCTTGTGTCAATTCCACCAAGATGGAATAAAAGAGTAACCGCACACAACTACACATGGCACCAAGATGCTGACACCGGCATGCACAGAGACACAAACATACACATATGTTACTGCATTCCCAGAGTTGACAGGTCAGACCTTTTTTCACGGTGCTGCACAGAGGTTAGCTGCGCTCCGGCTTCATGAATAGGACTATTTGTCTGTTCAGTGTTAAGCGTGAACCTCCTGTCTTCATGTATGTGTGTGTTTGTGTGCATATGCACTTGGAAACCTGAAGCAGGCACATTATTAAAGTCACAAAAAAGTCGACAATTATTGGAAGGAATGCAGTAATACAGAACTGTTAAACTGATTAACCTGTGCGTTACATCTACTACTGAAGAGAAAAAAAAGCGCAAGGGTCACGATTTTATTTTTAAGTATTTAATTTACCTTAAAAAAGCACTAATGTCCTAATAAAGTCTGAAGAACTGTTTTCTAATGTACAGAAATAGCATAAAGTATGGTCACGCTTGAATAACTTTAAATTTTTCTGTGATTGGAATAAACCAGTTATATATTGACCAATGTAAAAGGCAGTAAAGTTCACACTTGACACCAGAAAATTGAATCTGTGACCAAATGAAGTTCAGCAGCTACAGTTGGATTTTCCTTACATTTACTCACCCCGTGTTTCCACTAAGAGCTTATAAGCATCAAATGGATTCAAAATACCACAGAAATCTCTGACACGCTCCCTGCATTTGCCCAAAGTGTAATAATCATTTATCTGGACACTTGTCCTCCAAAAACTGCTTAGAAAATGTTTTATGCTCTCGTGAGACCAACGTTCAACCCACAAGATGTTTATGACAGTGTTCTACCGCTGATTCTTGGACTTTTGTCAGAGAAGAAATAACAAAGAACAAAATCCTTAGTATTCTTCTTACGTAAAACCCCCTTTTTAGTCTGTTTGGTATTTCAGATGATAGTCACCCACAGCTTACATACTGTACTAACAACAAAGGAACTGTTTCAGCAGAAGAAAATTAAAGTTTTGCAAGAGTCGAAGCCAAAACTGTGGCGTGAGCTGAAGACAACCGTGCATAAAAGATGCCATAAAATCAATGGGAAAAAACATAAAAAAGAAGACCAGTGGTTTTATTCATGATTATAATCTTTAAAATTAGAAGACAAATTTCTCTCCGTTAAAAATGGTCATTTAGCAGGGCATGTCTACGCTTGAACATTTATAAAAGTATAAGAACCAAAAAAAAATGTATTAAGTAATCGGGGAATCAGTGAACGTTTTGACGACTGATTTCATTTCTTGAAACCTTAACAGTTCATCAAAGAAAGAAAGCATCTCTTGACATAATCACTAAACGACATCCATCCTCATTAGTCTTTTCCATTAATTTCTCAAAATGGTGAAACTGCCAGTGTGGCACATCTGGTCAGTCTAGATCTCTATCTTTACTTTTTAATCCACCAGATGCTTGAGGGACACCGAAAGAATAAAAGCACAGTCAAACAGTCTGCCATTTGCGGTTCATGTAAGTGCTAAATTACTAACACACAGTAGTGCAGTCTGCCATTTGCATTATTTTTTTAACTTAAGCGACACAACCAATAACTTTTAAAAAAAGATTACACTGTAACATTTCTTACTTTAGTAAATAAATTAAGACATCACATCCCATAAATAAAAAGATTCTTCACTGTCACATCACCACAGATTGTTACACATCTTTCTCTTCACATGTCCATAAATAACATTCCTTGACCATTTTCAAACACTTTTTGTAACTTCCAGCTACAAAAACAGCAGTAGCAGACCGATGCCTCTTCCATCTCATTACAGCATATTTCAGCTTAGCAGAGGAGACGTTTTCCTGGAGATATCTTTAACAGATGTTCCCAAGTGTTTTTGCCACAACCATTTCCTACGTGTTCCCTCTAAACATGACAGGTTGTGCCAATTCCAATATCCCTGTAGCCATATCCACACCTTGGACTTCCACATCCCTTCTCTACAGATCCAACCAAAGTCCTTCTGGTGTTTTGAACCACAAAGCCACTGCTGCTGCGCTGCAAACAGAAGGAGCAGAGGCGTTTCAAGCCTTTCCTGAAGGCAGCATTGGAGAGACTGTAGATGAGACAGTTACAGAAGCTGTTGCTGATGGCCAGCCATGTGGTGAGGAAAGACGCAGCAGGGTGATGGTAGATCCCCGCACTCTCCAGTAGGAAGTAGATAATGTAAGGCAACCAAAGGATATAAAACACGCTGGTGATACGGAAAAGCACCATGGCGTATCGCTTGTCTGAGTATGTTGATGTTGAGTGCTGATATGGGGGTTGGTGGGGTCCAATCATTTGCGGTTGGGCGGAGAAGTGCGGCTGCCCCTGTTGTGCTGCAGTGTTGTCCTTGATCGCCTGCAGTTGTTGGGGTTGGTAACGTGCTTGGCGCTCACTGATCTCCCGGGTGTGCTGTCGACAGATCTTGAAAATATTGCCGTAGGTAAAGCAGATGGTGAGTGCAGCTGGAGCGTAGAGAAGTGCCACAATAAAAGTTGTAAATGCTGGACTAGTCCTCCACTGAAGTGCACACCACTCCACCACATCACCGTGATAACCAGGTTTTCCCCATCCAAGAAAAGATGGGAGAAACATCAGAGCAGAATACAGCCAAATTAAAACGATACAGCAGCGCACCCTACATGATGTTACCAGCGAAGCATAGGTCAGAGGTCGAGTGATGGCGATGTAGCGATCGACGCTAACACAGGCCAGTGACATCATTGACACAGACTTCAAAACAGACACCAGGTAGCCAAAAACCTGGCACGTGAGTTTGGGGTCAAGGCCCTGCAGGCAATGGAGGAGGGAGAGGGAGGGAAACAAGCAGCTCATCCCCACCAGCAGATCAGCGTAGGCCATCGTCTGGATGAAAGCACTGGTGGTGTGCTGGCTGAGCAAAGGTGCGCAGTGAAAGACAAAAATTACCACCATGTTACCAGAAATTATAAGAATAGTCAGAAGGAGTATAACAGTAACTTCCAGCAGACAGGTGGTAAAAACCTTGGAATAACCGATCTCAAGTAGGCAGAAGGGAGCAGATCCACCCACTGGGTCAACTAGGCTTAGGTTCAGTGGATCCAGGGAAGAATTCATCATTTTGGGCAAGGAAAATTTTCTTCGGGGGGGAGGGTTCCTTCAGAGTCGAACGAGACCCAGAACCCGCTTGGGAAAATAAATTTCTTTTTGTGACGGTATTTGTTTGGTGTCAGTTCAACAAATAGCCTTTTTGTTGCAGGTCCATAGTGAGCCCTTTGCCATCTGCCATTGTAATGACAAAATGATTCTCAGAGAAGAAAAACTGTAATGATTCCCAGTTTATCTTGAGTCTAACAACAGAGTGTTTTGATTTTCTTCCCTGTTTCCTCAGTGGAGCAGTCTTTCCAACTGGCAGGGACAAGCGAGAGAAAAAAAATGAGAAAAATGTGACTTTGTTTAAAGATATCACAGCCCAATCTATGCTTGAAAAGCATTCGCTCCCCTAAAAGTCAGATGTTTTCAACATCTGCTGCAGCTGCGATTGAAGGTGCCTTTTTATCTGTCTGTAGTCCAAACACCGTTTCCAGTGAAAAGGCTCTACTTTTCTACTTTTGGGATGCGGACATAAATTTAGGGTGAAAGTGATTCCTCCGTTAAATTCCAGCACGAAATTCCACCAATGTCCTTATTCCTTTTCCATGTTCTTCTCGTTTTTTGTTGCTGTTGTTGATCCTTGAGTCGGTTTTCAACCCTCTTTAATGTCCACCTTTTGTCCGTCTCGGTCTCTGTCTGGTCCTGGGTTGAAAGATTACAGAGTGGTTGACTGCTGTTTACCGTGAGGAAGGAGGCAGTGCACAGGACTCTGATGTTGAAAATACACCATCGAATATATAAACACAGACACGATTCAACTATTTAAATCAAAAAGACAAGCAACTGTAACTGATGTAGGCATGAGGACAGCAGGCAGACCGATGCTGAAAGAAACCCCCTCCTCCCCGCTGGTGGTCATTTATCCTCTCTCTCCCTCTGTTGCTCTCTATACAGACACAGTAGCACTGCAGCCCCTCCTCTTCCCTGTGTGTCCAGCCAATGATCAACTGTGAGGGTCTGAAGCTGGGTCCTACCCCCACCCTCTTCCTCTTGCCTGTGTGTAGTACCACTGTTTCTCACAATACACCCAACGTCTACTAATACTGTTTCACGCTGTCAAAATTAGCACTTGTAAAATTGGATTTGAAGAAATTGGATTTGGATGCTCAGAATATTGGCCCAGATATTGAAATGGATTATTTTTTAAGTCCAGCTGATCAATAAATATGTTTGAGTAGGTCAAAAAAAAAAAAAACAGAAATAATAGTGACTATTTCTTTCTTCTTTTTATTTTACAAATACGCATGGTGCTAAAACTGGAATTGAAGTACAGGGTTTCTGCTAAGTACATTAAGCAGCTTCTCTGTATTTAATTATTTCTGCCGGTGTTTTATAATCAGTGCACAAAAATGGTCTATTTGATACTGTCACTGTAGCCTAAACAGTATCAACATGAAGTATCTCAATCCACAGCACCACTGGGTTTATCAATAAATGTTGTCTTAAGCTATTATAGTCCATGGGTTTAACACCATACATTGTTTAAATTACTGGCTAGTGAATTCTAGGCTAATGCTAAGGTTGGCACCATTTTGGTATTTGTGTTGTCTGGAATGACCAGCATTTTCATTGTCAATCCACATAGCTAACAATGACATGTATTAATGAAGGTAACTTTTAAAAAAATGTATTACTTTGAGCAGGTGCAGATATAGTATATAGTCATATACTATATATGACATACAAGATGGGCAGTAATTATTGGCATAAATTATTCAAATGGAAAAATAACAAAGATTAGACCTGGTTTGCTTCACTGAGGCAGCGAAACCTTCAAAGTAAGTAAGTAAGTGAAAAATATAGTCTGTTCAAAAGGTAAACAGAACAGTCAACCTGCAGAGCCAGGAGCAAATGGACAAAACAGTGGACAATAACAACCATCTGTCTACAACTGGACAGTGTGTTCTAAATAAGCTTTTTAATATATCATACATACAAGTCAAAACTATGGCATTTACCCACCTTGTAGTGGTTTGCTGTAGCTAAAATTATTCATTTATAAAAATTTAAAGTCAGTCAGCTGTTGCCAAATAAGTAACTGCTGGTACACGTGTACACGTTTTTGCTACTTTAGGTACAATTATCCTCTGACGCTAAGATGTCTCTGCACTGTACGCTGGGTGAATGAATCACTTTGTAAAGCAACAGAGTTTTCTCTGTTTAACTACATGTCAACATATGGTAAAGACAAAAAAGGGACGCCTATAATATATCCAACAAATCTATAATCCAGTTAGATATTTAAGTAATACATTATCACATTTTTTTTCTTTTCTTTTCTTCACTGTGCATCATAGGTAGCATATTAAAAATATAATGATCAATGATATAACTGCCTAATTAAAGACCAGTTTCCCAGCATCCCTGGAAACATCCACTCACACCCACCCCACTGTCATACCTAGCATGAATAGATGATTAAATAATCGTTTTCTTTAATTCCAAAGAGCTGGAAAAATGGTGGAACATTTCCCTAAGGACGTTGACAGACGAAAACAAATTCCTTTAGAGGAATTATGTACAAATCGGTAAATAACTGGGATTTAATTCCCAGCAGGGTGCATGGGAAAACAGTTATAATGACTAATAACTGAAGTTTCACACTGAAGTTGGCAGGTGTATCCTGGTTTTTATGATTGTGGTGAAAGAGCTCATAACAGGTCATAAGCAGTTTTCCACTGCCTGTTCTCTTTTTTTTGTATACCAGTGACTCAACCTGTGGGAGCTGTGACAGGAAATGTGCCAGAATCAAAGCAGGGAGGAAATGATAGGAGCAATTTAAATGTGATACTGTTCTCTCTCTCCTTTTTTCTGCCTAAATGTTTCAAAGCTAAATTGAAAAATAAAAAATTATAGGTAAGCTTCCTCTGGTGCTGGCTGTTTTGCTTAACTTTTCATAGATCCCATAAATGCTGTACTGAAAAAAACCTGTGGATTTCACTGTAATGAGGCCATTGTCAAGACTCAACAAGTGTCACATTCAACATCACTTCTAATGGCATTTTTACCATTCTAATACTTATCTTAAAATTGAAATTGTCCCACAGAGGCAATGTCTCTGTCATTGGTGTGGAACCCCAGGGTTCACCTCCTGGGCAAGATGGAATCCCAGTTAGGGCGGTCCAATCGATTCCTGCGGTACTGTGTGTTGAAAGTTCTAAAAAGAAGGGGCACCTGCGCATCTTGAGTCGGAGATGGTTCAATAAACATGGACAGTATGTTTATTTATAACGTTTTTTTGTGGACAGTGCCACACCTCTATTAAACTCGCCTCCATATTTTCATGTCACCGACGCCTCGCCATGGTTACTATCACTATGCACAGGCGCACTGAGGGAGAAATGCTCCCCTCGGCTCGGGGCTCTGCTTCCACTGTGCGAAAGAATTTGCCGGCCGACCAAAATTTCTGACTTCCGACTGTCTGATGGTGGTTCGGGAACAGATAATCGGCCCTCGTTACCCCATGTACACTGAACGGAAAAAGACGCCCGACGAAATGTGAAATTGGGCTAAGTGTCACCAGGTCGTGCATCTCACAAATCGGGTCAAAAACGGGCTAAAATCGTACAGTGTATGCCCAGGCAAAAGCTGCCACAGGAGGCACCATTAAGTATATTGTTCCTCTGGGTCTTGGCAGATGTGATAACAAACATTATTTTCATAATTTTCATTAATTTCTTACTTTGATTTATTGTATTATGTCTTCAACATGTCCATGTGCATAAACACATAAAATCATTGAAAATGGTTTTGCAGTTTGATTTTTTTTTTAATTCAGGAGAATAGGTCAGAGTAGTATCAGTTTACAAATATTACCTACTTTTATTGTGAGGTACCGACCAAAATTTCTGACTTCCGACTGTTTTTGTGAGGTGTGTTGACAAATCTTGAGAACTTTTAAGAGCTGACTTTTTTTTCTCGATGTGTTGTGTTTGGATTGGCTGCTGTCTCACAAAAGATCAAACTGCAATGTGACTTAAGTAGGGACAATAAATAAATACTTCTTAAGTTACACTGGTACTTCATTAAGTACTTTTGTAAACTCCCATGAGCCACAACTTTCTCATGCCTGCGCCTGCATCATGGGACTGACCGAATGTCCCAGAGCAGCAGCCCACATCAATGACCTGCATTTGGATACGAGGGTCACCACCATGTTCAGGTCAAGGAAAGGTTGCTTAAAGGGATCCAACCCGGGACATAATGTACGGACATTAGAATGGAAGACAAAGAGACGTGCAAAGCACGCTGAAAAGCCATATTAAGAACTTGTGTTTGGTTGGTACACATACCCCAAACAGATGAATTGCCGTTCAATTAGTGCCTTTGACAATAGCCACATGAATGTGACCGAATATTGTATTCCAATTAAGACACTGAAAGCCAAGTACAATTACGCAATACAACTCAATGCTCTTTTCAAAGCAGTGTTTCCAGATTAGTATGTCTAAATTTAACCGAGACACTTTTCATTTTCCTGTCCTTCAACTATACTGAGCGAAGTGCCAAGTACTGCTCTGGAAGTCCACAAAACCTAAATTAGTTGTCAAAGTCAGATCTAACTGCACAGGCTCTCCACACACTTTGTGTTTCTTGGCTCATGTAAAACCCTGGAATGCTTTTTTTGTGCTTCTGTAATAAATTCTTTTCCCACTTTCTGTCCACTGGCTATCGATAGAGCGGCTATGATCCATTGTTATTGTATTCTGAGAGAATGTTGAGGATTCCATTCATACCATTTAATGTAATGGGGAAAAAAACAGCTTGGCTCTTAGCGTTATTTTGGTGCAAATGTTATATTTGTGTTGGCCCCTTCTTGAAGAGTCTAAATCTGAATGTGAGAGACAGGTAAACGGCTGAGTAAACATGAAGGAAAAGTGCAAAGGCGGGAGGTAGGAGAGGAGCAAAGGGGAGAAAAAGGAGGTCAAGAACAGTGAAGAATAATGAGAGTGGGGAGGAGAGGGAAAATCTAACATCTTCTCACCATACGGAACCCTGCTTTATTGTCCGTACATGAAAAAAAATAAAAACACATAATTTATCGTTCACGTGAACTCAACACTGGAGGTTACTGCTAAAGTTGATTTGAACAGAGAGAAAGATGATACATTTTCAATAGTAAAATTTGAGAATTGATCTAATTCGTTATTGCGTTAATTCCAATTAATTATATAGAGACAAATCAACCTCTGAAAAATAATGCATTAATGCAGTGGTTCTCAAACTGTGGTATGCATTCTCTAGAGTGCTCTCTAGTGGTACAACAGGAAAATTCATATTTTCACATTTACATTTTCAATTGAATGAATCTGAAACATTTCATGCACAATTAATACAACATTTAAACATACACATCTTTCTAAACCTCTCTCCTGTGGTGGAAGCTAACAGGGAAGGACCTATGCTGCTATATTCTACTGTTGGTCATCATGGTGGTACTCAGAGACCTCAATGTTTTCTCAGGTGGTACAGAGTACAAAAAGTTTGAGAAGCACTGCATTAATGCATTACTCTAGCCCTGCAGGTGGCGCTAATGCACCTTTGTTCTTTTGCCAGCCCGGAGAGGGTGTACAACAGCAACTATAATTGATAGAAATGTTATTAATTGAGAACACTTAATAATAATAAACTGAGCTCCCTCAGCAACGACAGTTGGTTCAAAAATGTTTAAATTAACTCTTGTTCTGCATTAAGAGCACCTTTTTACAGTTTTTTAGAAGGGCAAATGATTTGTCCGCTGATCCTTTAGAAAAGCCATGGTACTGATCTTTTCTACAAAAACACTAGCCCGAGTAAAAAAGGGCCCAGAAGCCAAAAGTTTAAGTAAACAAAGCAGCACAGACCTTAAGTCCAAAATATCTAAATTTAAATCACCATAAATAATTATCATAATTGAATAACCTCTGCCGAACACAGACCAACCATTGTATGTGGTACTAATGTTAACTATTTCTGGCTTGGTTCCAAGATCACGTGAACAAACTGAGGGTTAAACAGATTTTTTTTTTAAACTTCAAACAGCTTTATCCTGAAATGGTCTTCTGTGGATTATAAACAATGCAGTAACATAGTAATATGAGACTAGAGTATGACTCGTGTACTTCAGTTAAGTTATTGTGAAACTTCACCAATCTGTAGCTGATAGTGGCTTATACAAGGCATCACTATAGTATCTGACGTCACAAGCTCAGAGCACATGAGAAAAACTCTTATGAAACACCGGTCCCAGAGGAGCCTTTTCAAAAACGTCACGTTCGACCACGACTGATGCCAGCAAACATGGTCAAAACACAGTAGAAAAACAAAACAGATGTGCTGCACTGCTGGTGTTCACCCCCTGCAAACTAGTGCAGTGGTAGACTTCAACTAAATTTACCAGTGTCATCAACATTAGTCTGATGAGGTCTTGAAAACTGCTAAATTTTTAATTATTTACACTGGAAAAACACACATCCTTTGGTTATTTATAAGGAGTAGTTAGCCACATGCCCACAAAAAAACTGTTCCATATGTGACCTTTGACCCATGTCTGTTTAGTTTGTTATTTTGAGTCTAGTTCTTACATCAAATTCAAAAACAGCCCCCAGGGTCACTACCACAACAACATGGACATTTTTGTTCAACTCTCATCACTTACCTTAGTGATGAGAGTGCGGTACTCTTCCACCTGGTGGTCATTGTTATGGCAACCTGCCAGGAGCTGCCACACTTCTCCACGTAGAGCCTCGGGGATGCCGCTGCGCACCAAGGCGGGCAGCTGCTTGGGACGAACGGATAAGTTTAAATGCCTGGAAGAGAAGAAAATCCAGCAATGAATATAGAGTAAAAAAAAGTCATAACTGTTAAAATACGCATTATTCTGAAGTCCAACCAGGCTAACATTTGGCTAACCCAGGGGTTCCCAAATCGGGGGTCAGGTCTTCCTGGAGGGCCACGGTGCTATTGTGGTGTTATTGGTGTATTATTTATATTTGTTTTTTTTACACTTTTGGCCTCAGTTTTCTGTTTTGGTATATTTCAGGTTTTTTTTTTACAGGAAGTACACTGTAATGAAATTAACTGAACATTGAAAAATACAGGCAGAGAGAGAGGTGTTGTTGCAGAGCTCTTGACTGACAAAATAGAGGTGTTGTTGCAGAGCTCTTGACTGGCAAGAGCTGACAAAAAAAAACAGAATCCTATGATTCTCTTCATCTCCTTAAGTTTTTTTATTACAAATATCAGTTTATACAGCCTTGAGAAATAATAAAATGGGACATCTTGTTCTTTTTGGGGCATGTGCAACGTGGGTCAGGCAGACTTGGTCCTGGGGGCAATTGTTTCGTTAAAGGGCTTCCTGTCTTTTGCTATTTTTCTATGTTTTACTCCAAATCTTATTACAAAACAGCACAGCACCCACCCATCTCTACAAAAATCAACAGCGCAATTAACAAAGACCAGCATTATTTTAGGCAAGTCTTATGATTCTATTCTCTGTGACATAAGCAAACAGTTCCAGGACCTACACGGTGGTTGAGAAAAACAACACACAAATGATGCATTGTCATGAATTCAGGTATCATTGAAGAACATGACATATTGTACACAGGAGAAAACACAGTGACATACTGTTCAGTGTGGTGTACATCAAATCACAACCCTGTGTAGGGAGCATAACATGAAGCTAATTAAAATCCTGGCAGTTTCTCTTCAGTTCATCACAGCCTTTGATTAAAAACAAATGCAGTAAATGGAGTGGGGGGGAAATGTTAATTACAGTAGCTGCTTGTCACGAATTTTCTCATTCATCTACGAGTACCGTATGCGTGCACCTCTAATTCAAAGCATGAGAAGGAAAATAGAGTGAACAAGCCTCACCATTTGGAGAGCAGGTCTCCCCATGTTTCCAGAATCTTCTCTGCACACTCTTTGGAAACATCGCCCGAGCCGCTCAGTAACGGCTCATCATTATCTGGACACAGAAGACATATGCACACACACAGTGAATCAGTGTGTCTCAGAGTGTGTCTTATGTTTGGCACTTGTGCAGTGTTTTTGCTTGGAAATAAACAAATTGCAACTGTTGTTACATGAGTACAAGAGTGACATTGTGACACACACAAACACACACATATATATATATATAAAATAAAAATTGTATAAAGGTATGAATAATGTGTACTATCTGTTTATTTGACTGTGTTGATAACAACTAACTTCACCCACAACGTTTCCCAGGTGGATTATGTGTTGTACAACTTTAAAGAAAAAATAAATGAATTCCACTATAAAATAACAATAAAGCCTTAAAAATTAGACAAAATAAAAAAGCGAACAGCAACCCTAATGCTAATTCAAAGAAAGCTTGGTTATATGTTAAATTCTACTCTCACATTCTGAAACACATGCCCACAAATACACCCACACATGATAGCTGAGAACTCCATAAGAACACAAACAGTTCCGTAACACACTGTCTGATCTCCTACAAGCTTTTAACTCTCAGCTTTAGTGTCTGTGCCAAGTTCTGATCAGCTCCACCGGTCATTTTACCTTTTGAGATGAGAGATCAGTGATAGGAGTAGGAGGCTGAACATTCATCATGTTGAATTTTACTACTGACTTACCTCTTCCTGTGACAAATAACTCCCATTTTATAATATAATAAATGTTCCAGAGTGAAACAGCATCCAATCACCTTCCTCTTCGTCATCCTCAGGTGGCGAAGGCACCATGGCACCAGGACCAGAGGGCAGAATCCCAGGACTCGCTGTGGTCTTCCTTTTCTCCCTCTCAGTCTCACTTTCCAAACTCACCACCTCATACAGCGTGTCGGAGGCTGGACTCTTACGCTCCTTGCGCTCCATCTGTAACGACAAACAAATGTTTTAAACTTTACAAATCGGACATCTTTGCACCACTCCAGGTGATAATGCACGTCGTACCTGTCGTAGTTTAAGGTAGAAGGTCTCGGTGTAGCTGCGTTTACTGAAGGGCCAGAAGAGCCTGTCATTTGGGGAGCACACTCTGACCCTGGTCTCTAACAAGAAGCGGACTGGTTCTTCAACCTCTGTGATCACCAGGTCGACCGCTGTTGTCATGTACATGAACTTATCTGGAACGGAAACAGATACACGTTAATACTCATCAGTGCTCCTTGTGGACATAACTCAAGCAAACCTTAATCAGGCATAGGGTTTTTCAACCTTGGGGGTCGTGACCCCAAGGTAAACATCCCACAAGCATTTATTTGCAAATTTTCACAAGATACCTTGGCATTTTTTTATCATGCTTTCCTTTTGCAGAAAAACAATTCCAAAATGTATAAATAATACTTTATCATCCTGATATCAGGCTGATGTTATCGTCATATTTTAAACAGTCATTCCAGCTGCATGTATCATCACTTGTGTTGCTAATATCCATTAGCCCTTGACCTAGTAGGAAGAGGCTGAAGCTTGTTATCTGAGGATCACGAGTTCCCTTAGTCAACAGTGGTGCGTTGACTAAGTTCACTTACTAAGTGCTCCAGAAATCAAAAACCGCTCCCTCTCAATGGGTCAATAGCCTTAAAGCAGATGCAGATTTCATTATATGTATTGTTGTTAATGTGTACACTGTATATGTACAAAGACAATTAAGGTGATTCTTCTTCTCATGTATTCATCTGCCACTCCTGAGTCATTTTTATGTAGAATACATACATATATATATATACATATATACAGAGTATATTAAAGTGAAAAACTGAATCATGTCATGTTGCCCTCTTCTGCAGTGGTCACTGTAATCAGTTATCTGACGAAAAGCCTTGGCTGAGTTTGTTTGCAGTGTCCTTCCTGACACAACATTCCAAACTCAACCAGGCTTGGGAAAAGCACTATGTAACCGGGAAAAGATGAATAGCTAATATTTCCGTCCATGAGACAGCTACACAAAAAGGCCAAGCCGTCTGGTAGAAGGAGGAACTCCCTAACTACTAATCCACGATAACTGTGTGATGTAACTCAGTGACTCCCACCTCTTATGGGCGGCCGTACACGTACAGTATTTCAATAGGTCTGGATTTCAAAAACTTCAGGAAGAAACAGTTTGTGACCGAAGAGCGTGGGATCTGTGGCAGTTCTCCAGGCCGTCCTCTGGCTCAGGCCCACATCAGCTGAATCCAGGTCTGGGACTGGACTTCCACAATCCTCTAGTCTGTTCTTATTAAAAAGGCCAAGTTCTTCCTGCCCTGTCATATGAAGCTAGCATAGCAGCTCTAGACAAGGC
>NC_024320.1:2598692-2621064 GCF_000523025.1 Cynoglossus semilaevis
ACTTTCACAAGCTTGATCTGAGGAATGTGTCAAAAGTAGGTGAAATGTGAGTGAATCAACGATCACTTGCTGAGGATGTAGTCAAGGTTGAAAATCATTCTTTTATTTTTGTCTCTGACACATTTTTGGCCCTTACCTTTGGGTGTTTCCTCATTCACAGCCTGGAACTGAGGCGTGTTGGGGTTCCAGCTTCCTGTGATGATGTAAGACTTCCCATCTGAGCTTTTTCCCATCGACTCCTGAAGAAAATACGAGTCAGACGAAGTCAGGGAACAAACACAAACACACAAACCACACGTATGAAAACAACAACCTACCAGGTCCAGCAGGTGCATGTCACTGTTCTTTACATTTTTCCCTGGGCTGAGCAGAAGCCCGAAACACCTTAGAGGCAAATGACAAAAATATGCAAAGTTGAAATTACATGCAAATAAATAAATAAATAAATAAATAAATAAATATAAAAAGGAAAAGGAACAAAGCAAGAACAGGAAGTAAAGACAGAACAATAATATTAGCATGAATAATATTCACTTCACCTTCTGCGGTTTCAGACAAAAAAAACCCTGCCATTAAAAATTGACGTTTTACCAAAGAGATGATAAAATGTTATGGATTTCAACAGATTTATTAAAGCATGAAAAGAATTTAGTTATTAATTACATTAGTTTCTCTAAAAAATTACAATTAAGACAAAAGTCAGGAAAGTAAGAAAATGAAGACGTTCATCCACCAGTGTTCAACATTCAAAATGGTATTTTTTTCCTTCTGCTACCTTTATCTGATGTTTTGGTTATTTCCCTTTGAACTTTAAAGGGAAACGTTCTAATTCCTGGATGATAAAACTGTTTTACTGTAGTCCAATTCAGACTGTCTGAGGTGGGTTAGCAGCTGTGGCTCGACCTCAGATTCCCTGTGGACCCGTGCGTCAGTAAAGATAATGATGCCATGTTTCTCTGCTGCTCGATTTAAACAAATGAATTTAAACAATCATATTTAATTCACTTGTACTCATTGCACTGATAAAGACAACTTGATTTACACATTCAGAAAAATAAATTATATCAAGGAAATTAGAGCTTGACTGTAACAAGCTGGTTGACAATCACAGCAACCGTTCAGGAATAAAACTCACAGCCGTGTTCCAAACCGTGTAATCATAAACCGGTGTCAAGTCGAAGCAGAAGGAAGTTGTCACAGATGGTCCACCGCACCGGATGATGTCACGCAGCACTTTCACATGTGCCACCAGCAAAACAACGTGTCCACTGAGCCCACAATAGCAGAATTTACCAGCAGAAAATAAACTTTAGATTTTTATCAGCGGGAGATTGTAATCTGCAGCAGTTGAAAAAGGCAGGAAAAGGCCAAAGGAAAAGGCTTTTCTGTTAAACCACTGAGTCAAACTGCCCTTATCTCCTCAGAGGCTGCCTCTGGTGTGAATGTGGTTGTGGGTTTGGTTCCAAGTGTCGAATGACAAGTCCCAGCATTCCCTTGTTTGTTCATAGTATTCCCCTTTATCTGGACTTCTATCACAATCAGAAAGGTTTTCCTTGGGCTGTTGGACTATGTTTTTAATTACAAATAACAAAGAAGATGATTTTTGTTCCTGGTACAGCTGTGCTGGTGGTGACACTGACTTCTTATGGGGACACTGCAGGTCAATCATTGCATGAGAGCAATATTTCAAGGATGAATATTTAGTAAGGATTAGAATTAAGGTGCCATTCGAGTCAGGGTGGGTAAAAGTTATAGTTGAAGGGTAAGGGGCCGGGGAATGCATTATGTGTATGTGAAATAAAACCTGCGTGTGCGTTTGTGCGTCTGTGTTACTGTACAATAGGTCATTTATTTACCTCTCAATGGCCAGTTCCTTGTTGGACGTCTGCTGGACATAAATGACTATCTTCTTGTCCATTCCTGCACGCAGCTTGAAGCTCTGCTTGTCCTTGTCTTTTGCCACAGCACTGAACACAGAAATAAATGACAGTCTTTTAGTAGAAGACTAGAGGATAGAGTTAAACGACAGTGACAGACTTGCAGTAATTATTGTGAAGCAGTAAATCGTCCAGTAAACGAACATATAGAGAGTTTTGTTGGTGAAAACCTTTAATAAGACAGACTCCCAAAACTTCAGACTCTGGCTCAGAGCAGACATGAATCAAAATGGCATGTGTTAATCAAAACAGAGTCCATATTAACACTATTCTGGCTTTAGCAGGATTTGTATGACCACTGAAGTTCTTAACAACTGAGGGAACACATGACTTAAAAGTGAAAAGTAACTAATCATATCAAACTCAAACTCAAATTGAAAAGTAACTAATCATATCAAACTCAGTGGAGTCAGAGAAAAAAAAAGCAAAAACATTCATAAGTTTGATGAACCATAACTGAGATCAGTTGAAATGGAAATTGTTTAAAACCCAGTCTCATTGTCACGCTTAACTTTTCTACTGTTACTTCACTGCTACCTCAGGCTCCAGCTCTTAGACAACTTGGATGTGAACAATATTAATACAGCGTCTTTAATTACACATAAATTAGGCATGACTATAGGTGTCCCACCTGAAGGTACCCTTCCCATCATCCTCTCTGATCTCCAGGCTGACGGTGAAGGTAAACAAGTCACTGTCAGGTGTGAGAGGAGCTGGTTGCTGTGACGACAGAATGGCTTTTTTGGCCGACCGCCGAAAAGCTGTGGCAAAGCTGTACAATATCCTGCTGACCTGTGGAGAAAGAGGGAGAGACGGACAGAGAAAAAAAAGTCAAAACATTTCAAACAGTGGCATAATGGCAATAACTTAGGAAATATTGAGTGATTACTGAAAAAAGGATACCAAAGCATTGGTTAACTAAAAGTATGTATCAATTTTAGGTTCAACAAATGGAAAGGGAATGGAAAGAAACTAAAAAATGCATCATTTGATCTAGACAGGAGTCATAGTCGACCTTTAGTTTGTCTTAAGGTTGGTTAAATCGATGAATCATAACAATTATCATGTCTGACTGAGATGACACACGGCTACTCTAATCTCATATATGAAAAAAAGGCTTTGTTTAAGACAGTACTACATTATTGTTTAGTATTAATGTGTAAATTTGTGATAAAAGGTTACACCAATGTCACACTGCTGTAGTGACTACAGATACCACCGAATCCTGCCAGTCTTGACTGCGACTAGATACCAAAATACCCATCCAATGATATTGTTAGACAAAAATTTGATTCTCAGTTCATTTTATTTGAGTGTCCAGCCCCCGAGGTGTCTGTCCAGAAAAATTCTGGCCAAACCACAAATACAGTTGGTGACCTCTGCTGTCTGTTATTGGTTCAGAGTTTATAATCAACTCAATTTGCGTTCCCTTTTTTCAAGACATTTGTTGAGACATGTTCGCAGATTTTGCTTCAAAATTCCACAGAACCTTATATAAAACACTCTGATACAGAAGAAAAACTCCTATTCCTATTAAACAAAAACAAAAATTAAAAGTCTGTGCAACATTCCGACCGGGGGAATTAATTAAAATTATAGTCTTAAAATTTAAAAATGTATATATAAATTAAAATTGTATTTGCCTTGCTGTGGACCCCAACGTTGGCAACAACTGCTTTAGACTAAATGCAAACTGTAATAATATTTTGAATTTAAACAGAGAAGAGTAGAAGTGAGTGAAAAAGCTTTGGTCACAATTACGTACTCAGCACAGTTGTTTTACATTAACTTTGAGTTAAAACAGCCAGGTTTGAAAATTAGTGACGGAGAGCTGGAGGAGGAGCACTGCTGTTATGAATATATTCAAAAAGATCATTTAGCCTCTCATTCTAATTCACGACCCCCCACAACCCCTGGACCTCCCCCACACACAGAGCCTTTGTTTTCTTCCCGGTACACAGCAGGCTGTCACTGATTGTGGGGGGTATATTTATTGGGAAACAACTGAGAGTGAAACCTAAGAGTAGAGCTGGGGGCAGAGGGGTAGATGGAGGGGTGAGCCCGCGTTGATGCAACTTGACATTTAACAAAAAGAATTTATTGTTCAGTGCTATTTCGATCAATTTCCCACCCATAAATACATGTTTCTATGGACTCTTTATTCATTATGAGTCCTTTCCAAGCACAACGCGGCCTTTTCTCTCCTCTGATTAAAACAAACGGGAAAGTACTTATATGGAAAAATATGTAAAAGTATAAATATGCAATGAATTATACTGACCTTTAAGACCCAGTCAATCTAAAGTGACAATAATTGTAAAAACAGGTCTTAAGAGGTCTCTGAAGGTGGTATTTAAAACTATAGAACAGTAATTATTGTCCCTAAAGTACTGCGGCCTGAGTGCTAGTTTCACAGAAAATAAGACAGGAGGTTACATGAGAAATTAAAATGATTCAAAAGAGAATATTTGCATTTGTCAACACATATACACACAGACATTTATGAATACTTATACATATATATGCAAATACATGTATGTTTATATGTATGCATATATATCATACTATATGTATATTACAATTTTTTACATATATAATGTTATATTATATTATTAGAACATTAGTATTCACTTTTCCAACATATTTATATGAAATAAAGGTGAGATAAATGTGGATGTTAACGCTGGATTTGAGACTAGTTTGAAACTCGATGTTCAAGGGTAATAATTTGTTCTTGAAGAGACATCAGCCTCTGTCCAACAGTGCAGTGTGAGTGGCCAAAAAAAGTTGAAAATGGAAGACAGGGTGTGACAATAATACAGAGAGGGGCTTAATGGGGGAGAGAAGGAGAGGGCGAAGAGAGAGGGAGAAACAGCATTGACATTGATGTCCAATCTTTAGATAAAGAGTTGCATTTATACTCAGGATTAAATTGGCGTGTGAGTGAAAATGCATTAGTGCAGATTAAAGGCAAGTGTGTGGGAAACTAAAGAGTTCCAGACCGTGACATCCTGATAAAATGGTGTCTGTCCCTGGGGTTGGTATTGAAGTTCAGGGTGAATGCTTCCATGAGGAACCTTTTTTTTTTTTTAAATGCTCATTGTGAAGAAAGGAGTGAAACTGTTTTCTAATCTATGTTTTAAAAAATAGACGTCATCTCCCACTTATTTCACACAGTTTTGACTAAACTTCCTGTACATAAGCTTTAAACCCATTCAAATAGTCTAAAGAGCATGACATCATTTCCTGCAGGGCTGAGGAACCATGACAATGAAGTCTGGGAACAAGTACTGTTAGGACTGTACATTAGTTGAACATGATCACATAATTTGTATTAAGCACTTTTTCGCCCTCTGCTGTTTCTTCCCTGAATAGCAACAACATGACTTAATTTAACAAAAACATTTCTCACGACATTTTTACTATGCTACTATGACAAGATATAGTAATATAGATAAAACTGCTGACACAAAAGGATAATGTAAATTAGCCTAACCTTAGCCATCCATGTTATGTAATATTGTGAGATTGATAGAGTGTGAATGGTTTGTGTCTCCATAGTGTATGTGGCTCTGTCATTGACTGTTGAAATGTTTAGGGTGGGCACTGGCCTCGCCTAATGACTGCTGAGATTAGTTCCAGGTCCCACAGCTAAAAAATTTTAGTAGCTAGTTTTTATCTGTCAGAAATGTCTTTACTAGGATTTACTACCAGGTCAAACAATTCAATGATTGACAGTGGTGTTAATGAACTCAATTTCAACTGTGCACAGTGTGAAAAGACAAGACACTAGTCAACACAGAAATTGTCTTCCTTTTATGTAAATAATGCGAAGTATCTCATATTTGTGGTGAAAGTGATTTATACTTATTTAGTGGTCAGTACTTTATTATAATGATTAATTGAAAGTACTTGGAGGTGAAATCCAATGACTGTTTGTCCCACCTAAATGACAGTTCCCCAAGCCCTGTTCCTTAGATCAATTTTGGTCCATGGGTCATTTGGTAGCGGGCTGCACAAGGTTGCAACGAAATAATTCATAATTTACTTAATTTAAAGAGAATCTTTACTGTCTTTATTTGTGGATAATCTAACAATTTTTCAATAACACTAATAATAATTCTTTCAGACTTCAATAGTAACAGAATAAAGTCTAAAAGGTGTTTCCTTTAATACCTGTCAGTTGTATGATACATTTTCGTCATCATTTCTCAGCTATATAAACAGGATGGAATCCTGTCAAGATGGCCGCCTTTCACCTCTGTGGAGGGATGGGTCCAGTCCACCGGTTCTTGATACAAAAAAGGTCGTGGAGTGCTGCCCTAAATAACAATATTACTAACAATCATTAAATGCTCACCGCTTCTTGGATTTGGCAGCGGAACACGTGGATCCTGAAGATCTCGGCATTGTAGTGGCTCTCAGTGAAGGCAAAGCAGTCGCTCTCTGGAGTTCCATCATGACCCCTTACGCAGAACAGAATCTTGTAGATAGGGTAGTTGGCAATCTCCGTACTGTTGTTGGGGTCCAATAGTCTGTACGAAAGTCAACAAATGGGTTTATTTTCACACAACCATTTCATCGAAGTATTTAGAATGGGTTTTGCAGATGTTCTCCACACCTGACGGTGCCTTCAGATACGCCTGGCACAGAGAGTGTGACGTCCAGCGGCACCTGGCACTGCCCCCTGAGGATACTCATCATACGCAGTGCCTCCACTTCACTGCGAGGGGCGTTGACCGACGCACACCCAAGATATGTCAACTGGCTGAAGACAACACTGTCTTCGTCTGGGATGGGACTGCATGGACTGCCGTCTGATGATGATTCGTCTCCTGCAGGATGGAGATGTTGGTGAAGAAAACAAAGATGTAAAGAAATGTCAACAAACATTGTTCTGTGTCATTTTGTCTCATTATTAAAGTCAAAGCATCAATACTTCCATCTCTGACCTCGGTACGACCGCTCATTCAGCTCACTCTCCTGAGCCGTCTGCACAGGCAGAACCATCTCCAGCTTAGGTGGAGATGCACTCAGAGGGTCCGAGCCCAACGGCACCAGTGAGGATCGAGTCGTGGAAAGTCTACGGACTGGGACACCAAAGCTATCCATGTTCTGGTTCTCCAGCCCGTGTCCGATGCCGGCTATCGATGGATCCATGAGGACATCTTCTAACTCTCTCTGGAGCTGCTGCTCACTCCCGTTCCCTACGATCTGTTTCACAAACACAAATAAAGACGAGGAAAACTTCAAATTAAAACTTGAAAGAACAACACATAAATATCAAAAACATGTTATTTAGTCAATTAAATGATTAAAATAAATCACTTGTTTTTTGGTTTGGGGCTTTTTACAAGAGTGTTAACTGTTCACTGTTTATCATAAATGTTTAAGAAGAAAAGAGGCTTTGAGTCAAACATGACTAACATGTTTTTCAGCAGGTAAGATTAACAATACATTATATAGTTTTGGTCTTCTATATACTTACTCTGCTGTAGTTGTATACCTTTTGTTTTGTTGTGTGTTTGTTTTTAAAGATAAAAAACAACCCTCTTATAATCATTATTAAACCACCAGGAGCGCTGAACATTTTTTATGTAATTATGAGGATGGTCTAAAATACTTGGAAATGGAAAATGTCAATGTTTTCTATTGAAATTGTTTAAAAATAAAAATGTTAATCTGTTTCCAAAACTCTAAGTTTAACAAACATAAAGTTAAAGGCAAGATCATCCATAAGTGGATGGGAAGCTGTGGAAAACTCCACTCAACTGCCTATGGTTACAGGGCAGTGTGGGTCAAAAACATGGAGCAGACTTCAACTGCAGAGGGTGCTGCAGTACTGGTTAAAGGGATGACAACAGAGCTGCTCTGAATGGATAACCCTTCATTTTTAAATCTGGAATGTGGTTGTTGGTGGATTATTTTGGATAAAACTGCCAAGAAGGCTTTACACACATACACGTAGGTACGCACAATGATAATATTGTAATTTCTACATGCAGTAGAAGTAGTTTTGTAGATCACAGACTGTTCTCTCTCTCTTTGGATTATTTGGTGACAGGAAAAATAATACTAACTCAAACATCTGCACAAATGCTTTCTGATTAGAACAAAAATAATTATATTGTCAGTGGTTTGTGTAGGATGGAAGTACAACAATAACTTTTGGATCATTGTTGGGTGTAGGATGGAAGTACAACAATAACTTGCATCATTGTTGGTTGTTTGTTTTGCTGGTTTTTGTTAAGGTTCAGTAATACAAGAAGATTCCCAGATTAATGCGAGTGCAAAGCCCCATTTCTTTGTTTCCCTAAGTCCAGTCTGACAAAACAACCTTAAAGCTGTAGTGTTAAAATTCCAGTCCTCAAACTACTCTGAAGTGATTTTAAAGGAATTAATTAATGTTGCATAGAACTTTAGAAAGAATATTAGGAGCACAATAAGAAGTGCTGAAAAACAAATGTCACTGGTTGATGTAACATATGAGCTGTATTCAGTAAGTACAGACTTTCAAGTCACACAGAGGACGTCTTATAAATTATAAGAGGAGATTGATTGAGGAGACCTTAGGGGGTTAAATAACAGCAGGTTGAGATATCACTTTTACATAATGGTGGATCCTCAGCTGTGTCTGCTTCTGAAGCTCTGAGTGGAGCAAGTCATGTCTTCAGAAGAACTTGTACAGGTCTGACAGATAGTTCTATTATATCTCAAATTCATACTGTAGAAAAGGCTGAATCAATGGCTGACCACAGCAAACAAGAGCATAAATCATCACAGACAGAACCACCACAGAATTACATCACAAAGAGAAAGGAAGGAAAAATACACACAAGCAGGAGAGTCAGGGAATCAGAGAGGGTTTAGTTAGGAGAGGAAGTTAGATAGAGGAGACTGACCTTAAAGCTGACACCTTCCTCAGAAATTACCTGCGTAACAAACAACAAGTTTAGACACACTGACTTCTCCGCTGACTGACCGGATGGATCGACTGACAAAAGAGTGCAGAGGGGAAACCAAAAAAATATGAGGTTTGGAAACTGAGTGTCAGGGAATGGAGTGATTTCAACTGGTGTCCAGACAAATAAAATATATTTATCGCCATATATGACCTTAAAGGTAGGAAGGAAGGAGAGTAGGTAGAGTAGAGTAGGGAAGAGAGGAGAAAAGGAGAGGACAGGAAAGGGAAAGACGGGAGAGGAGAGGAGAGGAGAGGAGAGGAGAGGAGAGGAGAGGAGAGGAGAGGAGAGGAGAGGAGAGGAGAGGAGAGGAGAGGAGAGGAGAGGAGAGGAGAGGAGAGGAGAGGAGAGGAGAGGAGAAGAGAAGAGAAGAGGAGGAAACCTAAACCCATCTGGGACACACACAGGATGGTGGCTACATCTCTTTCCTCAGAACGTCTTCTGTCTTTTCTCTCTTTATGCAGAGATACAGCCCTCACTACAGTAACAACACAACACAGTACAGTAGAACACAACATAACACAACACAACAACCTCATTTCCCTCACAGTGAACCCAGAGCAGCTGCAGCTGCATGTCCACGATCTGAGTAAACCCACAGCTGAACAGAGATGAACTGACTCACTGAGGTCACGCTGTACAATCACAGCCATGCTGTATTATGATAGCAGATGCTGGACACTCACGTCAGCTGACAGCAGACAGAAGATGTTCTTACAAATGTTCAGTTTCACTTAAGTTGCTAACAACAACACTTAAGTGGGCCACAGTAAAGGCATTTATATAATACAAATGCACGTGGAAAACAGAGTGCTCGAGAAGTTTTGAGGATATTAATTTGGCAATGACCTTGTGATGAAATTTATAACTGAAAAGGGCTGATCACACTGTTTCCCAATAACCGATTTATGCACAAGCAGCGAAAAATGCTTCAATACTTTGCAATAGTAATTCCAAACCGGATTTTTTGAAAATTCCCACTGTAACAAAAAACTCAATAACGATACCGACACAGAATGAATCCCAAGGATTAACAATAAGAACAGGAAAATAAAAATGTTAAAAGAAAGAATGGTTAGTGACATGGTTAATGTATGCAGCTGCACGTCAACATACAAGTTTGGATTAAAAGCGTCAATCACATTCTGTAAAGCATGGAGGCAACATCATGGTGACGTGGTCTACAGTAAATCAACTACATTCTGACATGACATTAAACAGGTTATACTTGAATTACGGCACAAAAATAAAGTAGTGTTATCATCCTTGTGCTAATCACGGGGTATAATACTCCATTACTGTTCTTACATGAGGTTCTGTGAAATGTTTAACTCTTAAATACTTTTGTTCATTCATTGTGTTTTAGCAGAGTACAGCTATGACAATGATCTATCTCAACCACTGGCTACCTCTGTGTTTTTACCTTTTTGACCTTCTACCCAATCCACATCGCAGTGTAATTATACCTGCAAAGTTTCTGGACAGAACAATGTTAAGTAACGGCAAATTGATAATGACTTTATTTATGTCTTTATTTTTATCACACTATGCAGTCCTGCTGCTGTCAGCACTGTAATTTCTTTGTCTTAAACTTAATCTGTTCATATTTTGGTCAACACTAGCTGTTTTCATGGTTAACTATTAGTTATTTTACTATGTGTTTAGCCCAATGTAAACAACAAATGTGCTAACAAATAGATGTTAAAATTATGATTTGGCCAATGTTAGAATTTTTGTTTGTTATTTAATTTTAGTGATTTATTTTTGTACAAGATCTTCCATTTTTTGGACTCAACTTTAGTCGTCTGGAATAATGCTTGGTAATTTGGGGGATTTAAGCTAGTTAAGGCTAACTTTTCATGCCCCTCCTTACGCAATCTTTAGCCATTTTTAGCTACCCAGCTATTTGGCAAAGTACTGTCCACTGCTAGATAATTTTGCTATTTTGGGCTGGTTGCCTAAGAGACATATGTTAGTCTTTTTTTACTGAGTTACTTTCCTAGATTCCTCGTTTGACAGATTTTCAATAGTTTGGGTTTTAAAATTTTAGAACACAAATTAATCTATCTATGAACTTACTTTGAATTGTTTTTGTTTTTTTTGTTTATTAGTTGTTGTTTTTTTTATCTTTCACCTATGTCAAATATGTTTTCTAATTGTATAGCATCCAAAGGAAATTTGAAGCTATGTGATTTTGTAAAGATTTTTAACTTTTTTTTTTCCACATGCCTGAACTGAATCCTCATGCTAAATAAGTTAAAATTATCTTGTGTCCTTTCTCTTTATGTACATCTGTCCAGAACAACTGTTCACCCAACCGTCCTTACCTTCAGTCCTGTCTTTTCATCATCACTACCATTGTTAGTAGAGGTGGGTGTTTCGTCCCCCAGCCGGGAAACGAGGACAAAGTCCTCACTGTTGAGAGTGGACACTGAGTCCGAGGACACGCTAATCTTCCCCACCGAGCCTTTGTCATCCATGGCTGCCGCTGCTAAACTCAGCCACGCTGCTCATGAATGGAAGACGGGAGGAGGAGGAGGTGGTGGGAGATGATGAGCAAAATCACCTAGAAAAAAACAAACAAAAAATGAATAAAAAAAAGGCAGAAATCTGTCATGATGTGATGAACGCCATGAAAAAGCAACTGTCAAAGCAAATAAATTTAAAATGTATTTTAGACTCCCTTAAAGCAGTGTTACCCAACTGTACCATCATTATGACGTTAAAAAAAACAACTAATTTCCCACCTGTTCAGCTAAGCAAGTTATATAAAGACAGCATTTATTGTCAATTAGTAATTCTTCAATTTAATTCAGAACCTTCGTATAGTATCTACACCCCCACCTAATCCTTATGGAACCGGACTACCCAACCTACTACTAGGGGTGCACTTTAATCTGTCTACCACCGTCAATGGTCCTTATAGCATAGTTTGAGAACCACTGCCTTAAACAATTTACTTTAACTTTACAGATTTAATTTCTGTGCTAACTTTCTGTTAAATCTGTGGTTATCACAAAGTTTTACATGTTTGGAACCCTCCTTTTTTTGCTAATGTGTGGGTTTTGCTTGTTAGGTTTTTTAGGTCTAAGAGTTTTAACCAAGCCAATGAAATAAGACAGCGAATCTCTTATCACAAGTGATAATTAAGTATAAAGTCAAGAAATTTACACCACATCGACAGCTTGTTTTTGGTGCATGCAAGTACTCTTGACAGAAAGATAGAAATTATTAAGAAAATATAAATCCCATCAACATTTTCATAGTTGAGGCAAAGTTAAATGTCTAAAAGAGGTTACATTTTGTGAAACACAGGAAGACAGCCACAACAGAAGGTCCTGGCAGTGGTTCAGACCAGGACCAGAACAGGCTATTTCTGTCTGTGTCTCCCCCTTCCTCTCAACTCCTCCTTTTTTTACTCGGTGCCATTCTTTTCCCTTTCACTATTCTTCTGCCTTATCTCTCCCTGACAATCACCAGTGGTTCTGTCTCTCTGTCTCCTAGACCCTTTCAGTTACTGTCCCTTTACAGTTTCAGTTACTGTTTTAAGATCCAACCTTAGCTCAAAACCAGGCACATGTATTAGACAAGTTATAAATTGTACAAAAAAAAACAAAAAATGGTTAAACAGTGAATGCCAATTTTGGAAGAAATTTCAGGGTTGAACATCTTACAAAAACAACTATAGCCTGTGCAATCCAATACCTAAGCCGAAATGCTCAACTTTGCGCGATACACAGTAAAAAGGGACTATTATAGCCTTATCAACAGCACCTTTTTGTATGCGGGGGGACAAAATAAGGTATAGGGATGATATTGGTATTGGTAGATACTCAAAGTTGTCATATCGGTATCGAACATGAAGTTGTATCAACTACAAAACAAGTACAAATACAAAAAGTTATATCAACCCATTCCCAGAATTCTCTTCTCAAAACATTACTAAAACTGACATTCTTTTACATCTCCATCTTGTTTTTGCTGCTTTCTTCATCGGTGTCATCAGAGTGGATCCTCTCCCTTCAGCTCACCCCATCACTATTCTCTGGTCTTCCTTGTCTCCTCCAGCCTGGCAGCACCAGTCTTAAGATCCTTTGTCCAGTTCTTTTATCTCTACTCAGATGCTAATCGCGGCCTTCACTCACTTTATCTCCAAACTGCTCCACCTCAGCAGTCGATCACTAAACAGCTCTGCAACAACAGTACAGTGCAACAGTCTCCAAACCAAACATCACAGCTACTTTCACATCAGCCTAAAGCACCTTCCCTTTTAATCCGACAGATCTCTTATGGTCTCTTGCTCTAATCCACAGAGTTTCTGGGATTAAACAGAAAAGTCTATGACTAGCAAATTCAATCACAATAATTACCCATACTGCAATTCCAAAAAGTCCACTTTTTTGTGTTTTGCAATCATTGATTTCATTGACATGATGTTTTCTCTGCTCCTTCTAGTGCTACACGATTTGACGAAAATGTGCGATTATTGTTGACAATGTTGCAATTTGCGATTATGATATGAATGAATGATGTCATGAGTCTACTTGCTTGAATATCAAGGACAACAAGGAGAATAAGGATAGTTTGAATATTTCCCAACTCAAAACACTTAATATGACATAAGAAATGCAAAACCTGAAGTTTATATACTGTTTTTATTTCTAACTTAATATTGAAAAATAAATAATAAATAAAAAAGTTTGAAAATAAATGATATTTGATATTTCTAAGAAGGGCATCCGTGCTAAGCGCAAAGGCAGTAGCACAATTGTAGACCATTTTGGTAATCCTTCCATGTACCACTTGATAAAATAATAAATAAATAAAGTAATAGAGGCATTTTTGCAAAGTTCAAATGAAGACAACTTGAAAGTTGTAGAGTGGTCCTGCCTGTTTGCAGGCAGCGGCTTTTAAGTTCCAATTGGATTTACAGTATGCAAAATAAAAAGGTAGAAAAAGAGCCTAGGCCCAGATTCTGTTTTAGTGATTAAAGTTTCAAATAAGCCTTTCCATCTAGTACTCAATAAGTACTACATGGAAAGCAGTCTTGGTACATGTGACGGTCCTTGTCTGATGGCAGCATAATGGATGTTTTCATCTTTACAACTGAATAAAGAATCCATGATGGAGCTGCAGTCCTGTGTCCAGTGGACTGTCAGGCTTAAATAAGGTCACATGGTCATGATTCGTTGAAACTTGACCATAGCCATTTCAACTTGAACCTCGATACTGCATTTGTAGTAGAGCTCAGGGATAGCGAAGAAAAAGATCCGCAAGGGTAGCTGGTTTCTCCTGTCCAGCATGTGGATCACTTTGCAACTTTGGGATGTAGCGACTTTAGCTTTGTACGTTTTACACAGCACATCTTGCTGTTCACCGTCGCCATACCTTAATCCAAAGTATCGCCATAAAACAGAAGTTGCTTTTTTTTTTATTAATTGTGTAGCACTATCTCCTTTAATTTACCTTTATAACAAATGCATGTGTTAATGTAACCCACCTAAACTCATACTAATTTTCACTAGAGGCCACATTAGCAACACAACCTCAAAGTACCAGTGGTATCTGGAAAACTGCATAAATGTAACTACTCCATAATGTATAAATATATGTGTCTGCAATTGATTATTTATTCAAATTACAAATAGTGTCCATTGCTCTGTGTAATAAAGAAAACATTAAATTTATCAGGTTAGGAAACTAGCACTCAAATCAAACTTTTGCCAGCCTCTCTGTAGGAACACACACAAGGTTTTATTTAATGTTAGAGTGAAGTTCTACCCTGATGCCACACTACTTTTATAAACATTTTATCATGTTATTGATCAGTAGACAAACCTCTCTAATTGAAAAAATAAAAACAGTACACATATATTCAGATTTACAACATGCAAAGGTGTGTAATTGAAGGCTTTCAAAGACCAAGACCAAGACCTTCTCCCAGGTATGTTTGTCACATTCACAAAATGTATTCATGCATCTAAATTGTGACTGCTTTTTTAAAACTCTACCACTTTCCAGCTGAATGGTCCGTTTTGGCTCTGCCAGCTGGGCACTGCATGCAGCCGTGCACCAACCAAGTCAGAGGAAGACAGCCAGACACAGCCAGAGAGCATTCAGGAATTGTGACACAGTCCCTTTCAATGTGCCTCACAACAGTAAATTCAACAGAGGACTCCAGAAGATAGCGAAAGGATAGAATGATTTGAACGAGTGACGCTTGAAAAGGAAAGGGAATGAGAGAATATGAAATGCTTCATGACAGCATTATTATTTTTGAAACTGCACACAAGCAGACTCATTTAATTCCTATTTGTACTGTGGGTACTTATGTGTACACACCTCACTACAATTAAGGCTTGCAGCTGATCACAAGCCTCCATGTAGCCTATCGTACTCTGCAACAACAACAGCACAGGATCACATGACTAGAAAACAACCTCAGTGACAGTGTGCAGGCCTTCTTATAACTTAGGAAATGCAGCAGTGGCTACAACGAATACCCTGAGCTCAACAATACATGGTTGTTCACACACATTTATTCAGCTGTGGTTTCTAAAGCACCAAGCTGCGGCCTATTAGGGAAATATGACACCTTTTTGTGCAGGGTAAACGATAACCAAAAAGAAACAAGCGGTTGTTAAGGGTAAAATAAAGGCTTCAGTTTCCATAAATACACGGGTAATGGAGAAACACAGCTGTTGTCAAGTTTTAATGCTATTTAAACACAAAAATGTGGACCAACACTAAAGTCACTTTTATTCTGTTGGAATCCAATGATAATCACTGAAGGGAGGATATTTCTCAATGATTTTTAGTATCTTGATTTAAATGATTTAAAATATCATGACAGCTACTCTGTAACATGAACTTAATCTTGGAGAATGCCATTGTTTTTGTTTAATAGAGTAATTATGTCAGATTCAGGCTTTTCCCGAATTTAAAATATATAATATAAATATTTAATATATATCTTTTAATTACCTGTTTTATATTTGTGTTATTTCATACAGTGGAACCTCCAGATACGAGCACGCCTACAGACTCCGACACTAGGTGGCCGAGCACTGTGAGCAGCCCACTCCGCCTCACTCCATCACTTCACCTGTTCGGGGATTCCATAAGCATCGCTTCTGTACATAGCGTTGTCTACGTGATTTTTTCTCTATTTTGTGCATTATTCTTCATAATAGTGATGAGTCTTGAGAGAGTGAGTGGTAAGTATGATAGAAGAAGACGAAACGCATGGTGAAGATGTAAATATGCACGTGGTGCCCGCTAAAGAAGGAATACAAATCGAAAAAAGTAAAAAAATAAAAAGTTATAAAAAAAGAGAAAGTTAAGTACGGTACGGAGTCAAGTGTCTACGTATGGGGCGATTCTCTTCCCTTCCTCCCTCCCTCCCTCCTGCTCCTCCTCCTTTGTAGAGCATATACCATAATTTTAATACTGTATAATAGCAACCCTAATACTTCCACAACAACACACCATTGAATCCAATGGTTCAGCCTGGAAACAGTGAACTGACTACTAGCTGAAATGGCTTTTTCAAATGCCGCATTTCTTTGGAGTTTAAGCAAGAAAATGACTGTCCACCACTTTCTACTTACAAAACAAAATAGCGCTTCAATACAGTATAAGCCCTGAATACTCCATTAAAGCATTACAACAACATGGTGACATTTTTGGTTTCTTCAAAACATATTACTCTACAACTTTGTTTGCTGTCCATCAACGCCTCTCCGCCTGTGCAAAGTTGCATTATTCTTCATGACTGCTCACTCACTGTGGCCCCTCTGCATATTCCGACACTCAGCAGAAGCCCAGAAAAAGGCCATGAGGGACAAAATAACAACAGCCATATGCTAGCAGACTTTCACGTGTGATCTTTAAATATCTTTGCGGCTCTAGCAGCTCGTTAAATTTGTTTGAACTTGAATTTCCTGCACAGTGATCCTTGAAAATAGACGTGCCACAAATAAACTACTTTCATCTCATTCCGAGCAGCTGGATGAAATACTAATCCACAAACTCTGGTGACAGCTACCCACCAGCAGCAGCAGCAGCACCGTTCAGTCTTCACCATCTCCTCAATAACAGGTGAATCTGTCTGGACTGTCATTGGTGTTTGAAAGAATGGAGTGCTAAGGCTAAAGTCAGTAACAAGGCGTAACAGGAGAAGTGTATTAGAACGCCGTTGGATAATATATGAAAGGTCAACATAGAAACCATCAGTCAGACTCTTTCTTTTAACATCCCAACACAAGTGGGCAAAATCTCCTGGGATTCAAACCACATTATGATGTGATGGTGGCCTGTCACAAGTAGTGTGTTTATTATAGCAGTGCAGTATTATTATTACCTTGAATCTACAAAGGCTTCAATAGGAAACAAAGGATTTTGATTGGTGTATTTGTCTGCATACTATTTGGTTTGCATGCAAACTGTAAAAAAAACCCTACTAATTCCTGGTCCTGGCTATAGTTAAATGAAAATGCCATTCTGGAGTGGTTTGCACAGGCACAAAGGGATTACTACAACACAACACAACCTGAAAGGGAACATGTCTTTTCATGTCTTTGAAGCCCTTTGTGATAGCATTGACGCAAACAGAATGTAAAAGACAAGAACAATTAACTCTACAAAAATGATTTTGATATTACATACATAGGTACATTTTAACTAGTCAAAAGCTATTGTTTTCCATTATATTTTTAGTCTTGCCAATCATTCTGCTAAAACCTATTTGATTTACTTGTTCGTCTTCCTTTGAACTTCACAGGTGCAGACAGGAATATAGGAAAGCATGAAAGGTTGAACGTGAAAGAAATGTAGCTGACACACAGGACAGAATAACCCTGACAAGGATAGGACATTAAAGCATTCAACATAGAATGAGAACATCCTTCCTTACAAGAAGAATAAGATATTAGCATGGTTCCGTACAAAAGAGACAACCTATTCAGTGCAGTGATTCCACCAAACAAATCCAATATTAATGGATGAAAACATACAGTGTTGAGAACCAACCACATCTAAAGACATTCTAGGAGGCTTTTATCCAGTGGCACACAGTTACAAAGAATAACGTTTAAAGAGGTATAAACAGCTATCTGACAAAAGACATCCATCAACAACTAATAAGACAAACTGAAATTCATATGTGCAAAACAAAATGTAGCCAGATATGAGATACTCTTTATATGACAGAGACCTCATTTGATGGACAAATATTTACAAGCTGACAAATCTGTCTTTTGTGTGTTTTGTATAGGTGTGCACATGTGGGCATGAATGACGGACAACACGGGTTTATTGCACTACCTGTGCTTCAGGAAGTGCAACAGGAACAAAGAGCAGAGTCACATGAGGCGGTGGTTGGCAGACTTGGCTTAAAGTGTGACACTTAAAACTATTTAATCCCACAATACATCTGTTACAGTAACATTTATATGACACTAAGGTTCTAGTACTGGGTAGTAGGATAATTATACTGTGTTGTAGTTCAACTTTTGACATCAGCTGTGGTATTTTAATGACCGTGTTGCTTTCTCCAAGTATTGAGCTCATTCACAAAATACAGCAGAGACAACAGACAGCTGCCTTACAATGATGGAAGTATAAAAATCAGTGCACACCACACACTGTACTGTACATAAGAAAGAAATCCATTTTATAGGAGACTTCAAGTGCAAAAGTAGTTTCTCAGTTGGAAATCATGTGATGATCATAATTTAAAAATTAATTAACAAGAAAAGTTACAGGAGGCTAAATCTTCACAGAGATATGTGGCTGGTTCCTGGTTTTGCACCTTCACTTTTGTAACTTTAGTGTTTAGCATTATATTTGGGAGGCAATATACTTAATGACACCCCTAAATCGTCAGGGTTTTTTTTTTCTTCAGTTTTCTATATATCTCCAGATCACAACAAAAGTCCTATCAAATATGTAAGAAAAGAAATAGTTCACCTAACATGGCATGTTGTTTCTGTGTACACATGGTCACACGGACATGTTGCCATGGCCACATGTGGGCAGTGTTTTATGAACATGGTTTAATGTAGAATTTAACTAAATGGTGAGCTATAATAACTGCTGTCATTGAAGAAAAAAAGAAAAATACTGATGTCCTTTGTGTATGCGTCTGTAGCCTCAAAACTGTTTAGGCTGGATTTCTTCAATTGGTGGTCCATCAAAAATAAATCAATGAGGTTTCAGTTAAAAACAAATTATAATAATTTCACATTGAAATGTGAGTGGATTTTAACCAACTTTTTAAACGAAACTCATTGTTACCAAACAGCATAACAAAAAGTAACAGTCAAAATACTTTAAATGACTTTTTAGTAGATTTAAAGTGGTAAAAAAAATCCTGTATTTAATTGTGTACTTTGTTTACAAACACTGTTTACAACATTTATAGTTGCTATGGTATACTGGCCAGCAAACCATAGTGCAGAGCCCCACTCTTCTGTGCAACTGTACACTGCCAACAATTTCACAAACTCTAAATGTAAGAAACAATTCAAAATGAACTCGTGTTTACACTGTTACACTGTCTCTGTTCTTTACAAAAAAAAATCACCCAGATCAGTTGCAAAAGAAATACAAAACAAGGAAATAAGAGTGGCAGGCAAGGCAAAGGCAAATAAACTGATGAATGAATTATTTATGAGATGTGTGAACATGATTAAATTGAACTTTTATATTTTTAAGGCAGTCTCTCCTTTTTTCCATCGATTGCTTATACACTAGGGATTCATACTGTGATGTGCACCCTCCTGGTGTCTGTGTTCAAGCTATTGAAAGAAATGCATGTTATGGTTTCTTATATTGACTCTATGGGGATTTTCCCATTTTAATATACAACACCTAGCCCTTCTGTTAACAACTACTGCCTCCGTTAGCCTCCTACCAACCTTCCCAATGTTAGCAAATGAAGCTGATTAGCAGACATCATTCACATTCTCTTAATATGATACGTCACACACTGACTATATCTCGAAATAAATGCCTCTGTTGACACAGATAAATTTCGCTTTTGTGAACAAAAAAGTTGAGAAATGTGCGAATAAACTGCCCGTGTCTGGAGAGCGCAGTCAGAGGCCATTACTGTAAACTGGAGCTAGCCTCCGTTAGCCATGCGAAGCTAAGGCAGATATAGCCAAAACACAACATACATTTAAACAAGCTAAGAAGACAGTGGCCTATAAGTTTGAGAAAAATAACAACAGCGAGTGTTCAACACCTTACCTTTATCCCCACGGGTTCATTCAATCCAATAACGGCAGGAACAACATTGCACTTTCCCAGTAACATCAGCAGCCAACTGCATCCATCCAGGACCAGCAGCAGCAGAGCTGTAAACACAAGAAGAACCAACCCGCTGACAGAGCCACTGCGCATGCGTCTGTCAGAGGCTCCCTGCCCTGAACACAGCTGAGGGGGAGGAGGAGGAGGAGGAGGTGTTCGGGGTTACTCCCGTCATGTTGGTTTTGGTCGGTCGGTGTATGAAATAAATAAAAATGGTACGACATTAAGCTGTTTTACACGTATTTGTTTGGTATGTCTCTTTGGTTTTCTAAGCTATGTCATTAAATACGTCATTCTCCCACATATTCCCTAATAGGTTATTTTCGCCCTCATTGTGTCATTCTAACCCAACCTAATGAGGCTTGCGGGCCTATATTTTGGGCTCTGGTTGGGTTTGGGAGTTCGGTCTCTGTCTGCCGCCTTTTAAAACACTGGTGTTAACCACAAAAGCAATTCACAGACCTTTTCTCCATTACATTTAGCAGAGGCTTTTATCCAAAGCAACTTACAATCGTGGAATTTCCGACCAATGAATTAAGTGATATGATTGCCAAATGAGTGCCAAATGCTCATCATGTGATGTGTTACAATTGTATTATTAGATTTTTTTTTATAATTAATTATTTTATTTGGTAAAATGCACCTCTTCTTTCCAACCCTGCAGAGGGTGCTATATCTCAAGTGCCCTGTTGCATGAGTGTGTTGCCAATTAATTCATATAAAGAATTAATTAAAACCTAGTTAGTTAGCCTAGTTAGTTCAAACCTGAGTTAATCTAAAGTAAGCCCGAATAATTCCCTGTGTTTGGCAGCACTCTGAGCCATCGTTGTTTTGAACATAGAGGTGATGAGGGCCAGCTCTCTGGGCCTTTAAATCACTAAACCACAGCACTCGGGCATAGCCAACACACCCACATTGTGTCATTGTGCTTCAGTTTCTTCCTGTTCAGCCTGTCAAGGCTTGTTGATTCAGCAGAGCAGAACTTGGAAAGACAGTTATATACTTCATGGCTTGTAAACAAATGAAATGTGCACACGTGTGCGATTAGTGCTGAGTAAATAAACTGGCAAAGGCAAATAAATTCATACAAACTGCAGAAAGCACCCCCTGGTGTTCCAACTACACAAATTCACCATTGCGAGCAAATGAAAAAGTACAGCTCATAAAAACTAAGTTAATGAGTGACAAAACAGGCAGTTCTGAAGGACAGTAAAACACTGTGTCACAGGAAACTTTAAAACAAAACTGTTTAAAAGCACAAGATCAGACATGAACAAACTGTTGTAATTGGAACGACATTACGTGACCCATGACCACAAATACTATCAACTGTCTGTTATTGGACTACAGGAAAACTTTAGACTGTGGATATGGGAAGTTGTTTTACAACTTTTTATGTCTTTTTACCTATTCACATCTGCTTTAGTTTTCCTTTTTATAAACTTCAGCCTATTATCTTAGCTTTTAACAAATTCTACAGATTACTCTTAGTTATCTATCTATCTAATTGTTTGTATTTTTAAGTTTGGTCTAACTACTGCTTTCATTTTATTTAGCCAATTAAAACAAAATGTAATAGCCTTCTTTTCTAACCTTACTTCTGTATAAACTTGCTGCTACTGCAAAATGTTAAGGTAACTCATGGCATTTTTTTAGGTAAACCAATCTTCTTTTGTCTTATGTTGTCTATGTTCAGCTGTTCAGAATTTAAATTCTTTTCTAGACATTTTTCCAAATTGTCTATTAAATATTGTCTTGCTACCTAGTTAGCTAGCTATAGCTAAGTCAGCTAGTTAGGTAACTATATTTAACCTTTATTCCTTTACTTTTAGCAATGTGCTCTAGCTTCTACTGCCTTTTGCTAATTCCAGAGGATTATATATATATATACTGTATGTGTATATATATATATATATAAAACCAAGATGACAAAAATCAACGGACAGTGTTTGTGCTAATCTTTTTATTATAGCATGCAATTTCAAGTGCTAAACTCTTGGTTTATTTTCATAACTCCATCTCCCGGCTCAACAGTTAAGCAGAACACTGCTTTAAACAAGCTGTAATACAATGTAAACACTGCCTGAAATGCACAGAACAATCAGTCATTTCAACAACACTCGGTTGTCAATAGCAAGCACATGAGATCGTCATCATACA
>NC_024320.1:2621093-2633218 GCF_000523025.1 Cynoglossus semilaevis
ACTAGTAAAGGTAAGTAAAAGGGAAACCTTTCACAATGTGATATTTCCAAGGAAATAAAGAGAATACCTAACAGTATTATTCATCATGAGGGCATTTTGAGATACGCTGTCTCTGAAGGATTGTATCGTCCTCATTCTGAAACATTACACAGTTGCCCCAGTGATTTTAACATTTAAATATAGATGAACTTCACAGGTCGTATATAAATGAGTGTCTTTATATAAAGTCCATCTAACGATGGCGCCAGACTTTATACAACCACAGATGTGTACCATCTCTTAGGTTCTTCATTTATATTTCAATCGAACAATAGATTTTTTGCAAATAAAATGTCTAATACAGACATGAATAGTCAATAAAAACATCAGTTCATCGTATGTCTTACAATCAACAAACAAGCTTTTTTTTCAAATCTCATATTATACAGAATAATGAGACAATATTTTGTATATTAAATTTTTTTTTAACATTTTGATAGCAAATTCTTCATATTGAAAACAAAAACGCTGACTTAGAAGATACTGAGAAAAAATACCACAAAATAACCAAATGTGGTAACAACATCAACAACAATAATAATAACCATATAAATTATAAAACGATATTTAGTTTTTTTCATGAGCAAACTAGTAAAATGCTGCAAGCAAACATCAGCACTTGACGTGGCCACACAGTGGGCATGTGCAGAACTCTTACAGCTTTGGGTGTGTTGTATCACAACTACAGAATCATCAGTACTCCTCCGCCGTCACAACAGGTACTATTCCGCATGCAGGGGGCAGGATGCAGGGAGGTGGGCGGAGTACTAGACAAAATATTGACACCATATAAGAAATGGAAGTAGCCTTTCCAGTCTCAGAGTGGAGCCGCACAAGCAGACTAGAAATGATTTGCCGAAGGTAATTCCTTATGAATGAAAGTGAGAAAATGAAATTAAGATTTTGTTACAGTTTTTAAATATCTCATTTATAGATAAAATATGCATTAAAGCACAAGATACTGTGTGTGCTGTATAAGGGCTCTTAACATCGACTGCAATCAGGTTCAACAGGCAGAGTTGTAGTCAAGTCCTCATCTTTCAGTGCAAATTTAAGCCCCGGGTCAACAAAGATTTCAAATTTTAAAAGTCTGTTTAGTGGTTATGGTATTAAGTCATAGGTTAAAGTTGAGTCCTGTGTTTGGACTCATCCGTTCTTCTTGAACTCGAGGAATAGTGTTTAGAACAGGCGTGGGCAAACTGTTTGACTTGCGGGCCAAGAATGTCCTAAAATTGAACAGGGGGGCCGGGTCAGGAGCAGATAGATGGAGGGTTTGTGTTTGAACTAAGATAAATGACATGGAAAAGTCCTACATAAAGGCTAAAATGTCACCTATCTATACCATCTATTGGGGAAATGTGGGTATTGCAGGAAAAATGCAAACGTATAATGATAATATAAATAAATTATATGATTTGGAAAGGTTTGGTGGGCCAGATTAAAAAGCTGAATGGGCCGCATCCGGCTCCCGGGCCTTAGTTTGCCCATGCCTGGTCTAGAACTTAAACTCAAAAAACTTAAACTTAAACTTCTTTAGACCCTAGGGACTTGGAGATACTGGGACAAGCAAAAAAAAAACCTTTTGGTCACTTCTAATGTGTAACTTTCTTACTCACTGGCGTCCGACTGATTACACTTTGGTCATCAACAAATGCTGCACTTTTATGTTGTCTATTTTTAATATAGTGCTTAGCATGACTGCCTTGCTAGCAGAGTGTCCTAGGTTCCATTCCCAGAGAAACCACATGCTTGGTACTTCCAGGGATCAGCCTGTTGCAGCAGATCTCCTGTTCACACAAGAATGTCCCCAGTGTGAATGAAGAGAAGTTCAAATTCAAATTTTAAAGGGATGTGACCCAAAACCACAGAGTACTCCTCCCAACCTAACTCTTTTCTTCAGTGACCTGCACTGGGATTAGGAACTCTGAGGACAAACTTCATTTTCTGTGACATGCTCTCCAACTTTTCTTTGATGACTTGGACCTGGATGGACAGACCTGGACATGAACACTGAGGACTAGTCTACAACTGTGCCACATGCAGACTGGTGGAGCCAATATTTGATCTTATAAACCCAGTATGTCTGAGTCTTTCAATGTATCATTGTGGATTCACTCTGCAACTGCCGGGTGGCATCCACTTTTCATAGACTGTTTATGGGAGTACAGGACACTACACTACACTGTTGGCAGTGATGGTTTGGAAATCGGTAGGGTGCTCACAGCTGCTAGGTTGGGCTAAACAAACACGTTGAAAGGAATAGAGAGAGTCAAGTTGATGTCGGCTCGCTGTTCGTGCAGAAAGTAGTGTGTGTAGTTTCCCCATTCATTGATACAGCTAATTGTTTCTATTGACAGGCAAAAGAAAACTTTATCAAAGTACTGTCAACACTGGCAGACAGTATAATACTGTACGTGGTTACAGTTCAGGTAAAATCTACCACTTAATATGCAAAGCCACAAAACCCAACACTAGTACCTAGCCAGCTTTTGTTTATAAGTCCTGTCTGTGAGAGAAGGCTTGAATGCTGTCATTATATTTCAATGTGACTGATGCATTTTCAAGGTTTCAAGGTTCAAAAAGCTTCATTTGGAGATAAAGTGCTTCAAAAGGCATGGAAACTGCAATTACATACAGTGTGAGACCAAAAGCTGATTGTCAACCCCTTTGACTCGTGTTATTTTGGCAGATATACTTGGGATAAAGGGTAACAGCTAAAAATCACACACAAAAAGTGAAAGAAATTCTAAAAAACAATTTAGCTCCAGATTAATTTCTCAGTTTGCCAAGAAACACAACAAGAGAGTTTATCCAGAAATAGCTGATAGTTTTTTGCACCAAAAACCACTAGTTACAAGAAGCTGCTAAGAACAGCTTTAAGTTTAAACAGCAATAGTTAAAAATATTAGCAAAAGAAAGGTGCCAAAAACACATTTTGTCATGACAAAAAAGGTGGCTAAAATGATAGCTTAAAGCTTTGAGATTTAAGCTGCAACTTATGAATACAAAAAGAGCTCACAACAGGTAACCAGGTTCTCAAACCCCGGCCCCAGAACCACTTCTTCTTCAATTCTATGTCAGTAATAAATAAATCCTCTCCTTTAAAATGTCTTTATATTTATTTGCTTCTTTATACATTTCTTCATTAAAAGAATGACCAATGATATATTCAACAAAACTACATTTTCTAAAATAGCTGTGGTTTTAAACATCAAACACTGACATGCCCTTCAGTGTCATGAAGGTGGCAGCAGTGAGCCTCATCTCTTTTGACTTTGAGTCCTCCAACTTATGACACACCAATTGAAACTAATGCCCAGTTCCATTACGTGTAGCACAAATATTCTTGCTGAGTAGCAGAGCAACTCAAGTCTCCCCTGAGCTTTTCTGACAGAGAGCTTTTAGCCCCCTCTACTGGACAAAAAGACAACTACAAGAGCACGTCTTTCTTAAAAACTAGTTAAATATGACAGGGCACTGGCAAAAATATTTTACTATATTTGTATTGTATTGTATTGAATATACTGAATACAACATATATTGATACTGCATGGTGTGAACGTTGACACAGCAAACAAAGGCAGCAAAAATCAAACTTCATGGCCATGGATTACTGTCCGACACAGCAAACAAAGGCAGCAAAAATCTTCAAAAAACTTCATGGCCATGGATTACTGTCATTTCATGGTCAGATTTAAACCTCTTATTTTATTTCCTTTTTTTTTTACCTGCTCAACTGAATACTCAAAAAAACAAATGACTAATGTTTGAAGTTGTACCTCAGAAGTGGTTGTTTTGAACAGATATGTCCACCTCCTCTGAAATGAGATGTCAGATATATACGTTTAACAGAGGTGAACATGTTACTGGTGGTCAAGTCAGATATATTCACTGTGTCTCTCTTCAAATAGAAAACTGATTTAAACAAATCCAGTTATATGTATATGCAGTATATATTATATACACATATATTCTGTATAATTTACCTTCTCTGTATAGGGTTTACTGTATTACATAGTACAGCAGATATACCAAAGGTTTGGTCCTAGGGCCATTTTTTGACCTTGTTGTGTTTAAAGTTGGAAAACAGATAAGGTTTCTTTACTTTGTTTTTGAACATTCTGACCAACCTTCAGCTATTTCCACCTTACAACAACTATGTTTTTGGCAAACTAAAATATTCTTTATTCATTATTTTAGCAGTTTCCCATTCAGGATAGCTTTTATTTATTATTTGTTGGTAATTATACTAGTTACCCACATTGGCTTGCTGTATTATTGCAGACCTAGTATGTAAGATATTTGCTTATCAGTTTACCATTTTCTGACAACATTTAGCTAAAACTTGCATCAATCAGTGTTGTAGTAAATATCGGGAAATGCTAACTTGACTATTTGATTTAATTATTGGCAAGAATATGTTGGCCGTCAGGTGTTTTATACTATCATAATATTGCGAACGTCCATAGTGTGTACACTATTAGGCATTAAGACTACTCCACACAAGCCAGGAAGCCTAATTTCTCTGAGGAGTGTGAGGGGGAGACAGGTCTGTGTGGAGACAACAGTGAATCAGACTTTGGTGTCCTACGTCACAAAACAAAAAAAACAAAAAATAAAAAAATAAAAACAACTTTAAGGCAAGATGATTGTCATCATCATCTCTGTGATAACTTAAAACAAGTAACAAAATACTGATGTCAGGACAGACAACTTCACAGAAGTTAGCACAGAGCAAACACCTAGAACCCAGAGATTTAAGAAAAGGTAACCAAAAAAAAGACAAAGAACAGGAAGAGGGAAACATGGCGTGGAAATCACAGGTGATATCAAAACAAGGAGTGGACCTAAGTTTGTGCCTACAAATGTAAAATTCCAGTGTTCAATGTGGGTTTTTTTTTTAGGATAGGCCTCCCGAAAAGCCATGGCAGAAAATGTTAAATTTACATTAGTTGTCATTATTTTATATATTATTTTGGAAAAAGAAAGCCAATGTAGAGGATTTTAAAGGTCAAATTTTGTCTCACAACAGAAAATATCTGTTTTAAGGTTTAGCTCAATGAATCCACCATGAGAGAAGGATTCAGGTTAAATCCTGTCAAGTCCATGCTAAAACCCAAAGGTTCAGTTCATTTGGGCCACATGGGACTGGTTTCTGACCCACATATTTTGAGTGAAGCCCAGTTGACAAACCCATACGCTGCCTCTCCCTAGTTTTCCCAACTAACGATTCAACTTAGAAACAAACACAGTTATATGACAACTGTGTCCATCCCTCATGACCTTCAGTCCTCAAAGACCGTTAACAAACTGAAAAGAGTGTGACTAAGTCATTCTGCTGTGTGGTCTTGTGACAGTCGAGAGGCCAATGTTTCAACGATCATATGACTCATAAAAGACAAGAGACTTGTTTAACGGTTGGCACAGTGACATCCTTTGTTGTCTGCAACCACTTCCCTTTTTTGTTTGACGCTGCAGGCCGAGAAACGGCCGCTGAAGTTCTGTTGTCTGTCACACAACTGATGGTCAAATGGTTATACAAACGTTAGAGGAAACACAGACGGGGAAAAAGTTCACTTGTGGACAGCGTTAATTTGAACAGGGGGGGGGGGGGGGGGGATTAATAATTATCACGTAAATGGAGGAGGCCAAAATATCCCATAATAATAAAAAAACCATGAAAGCTGACTAGGCTCAGCTTGTGAGCACAGAATTGTTGCTACTGTATCTGGCTGGTATCATGCCTCTATGCCTGCGTATCCTTACTTTGCATCACCGTTCACTCACTTCAGCTGACACTAAAATAATATGTTATAATCAGCCTTTGCTTATTTAAATCCCCAAAATGAATTGCCTTGAATATTAGAATATGAATATTAGAAGTGTCAGTGCTCCATGTAAGAAGTGACATGGGAGTTTTGAGTATTATCAAATTTGTAAATTAAACCCCAAAAAAACAAACATAGTCACATTGACTAGGGCTTTGAACCACAGATATAGATGATTTCTTCAACTATATCAGGAGAAGCATATTCAGGTTAAGGATTTAGAGTGGTTAAAATTCTCTTTGGAGTTTGACACAACTAGAAAGTAACCACTTAGCTGACAGGACGTCTCTGCCAAGTCTGTGACTTTTACCTCAGTCATTTGAGTTTCATTGATGAAGACTGGAATTCAGTTGGAACCCATTTGAACAGGACCTGTTTGTCAGCTAGCAGCTCAGTGCTAACACAACACATGTGACTTTTATTCCCCTTAGCTTCCGTTGAGCAGCATCTCTGTTGCGGTGCTCTCAGGACAGGCCTCCCCCAGTCGAGAAGGTCCGGTCCGCAGCACTAGCTTCCCCACACCTAGTCCACCTGAGACCAGCCCTCCAGGAGACAGAGACTTCCTAGGAAACAGGAAATGGATGAGTCATGACACGTAAGTGAGTTTGTAAGGGCATCACACAATCAGACAGTGTCAGGAAGAAATGAGTCGATGAGGCTAAAGATAATAGAATTCAACAGAAACAGGAGACGGGATGTGGTAACAGAGGGTTGATCAGAGCGTTCAGGCAGCAGCACAGACACCTTTATCACTTTTTGGCTTTCAGCGGTGAGTCAGCATTTGATAAGAACTATTGAAAGAACTATCTTAATTAGCTGGCAGCTAAGTGTCTGTGACCTTGGATCTGCAGCTCATTCAGACAGATAGCAGAACTTTAACATTACTGACTGAGACGTTGTCCCATTTTTTCAGAGATGAATAAAATCTGGCAGAAACAGCCACTGAGTCAAGTGTGGTCTTTAAACAGCGTACAGTCCGGTTTATATTCAGCATATATCTCTTATTTATTTCACGTACAGCATGGCTTAGGAGGTACCTTTGTAGCAACCATGACGCCTAGTGGCTTTATGAGGTACTGCAGGAAAAATGTGGAATTTTAATTCAATCCTATTAAATGCAAAACATGTATGCTTATATATTTCGCTAGGGTTTGTCAAGTTTAATATGTAAAAAACGTTTTCATACAATACATAGAAGTATAAAGTGGTGTCACTTACTGTCTAAAAATCACTCTAGTAATGCATCCCACTCCTGTTTTGTCACATCTGGGCCACAAGGTGGCAGCCCCGTTGGCATTTATTTTATATTGCTACTCTCACCAACAGTTTATTCAAATAAACACATACGTCAATCAAAAACTATGTCAACAAAATGCTGAATGTACAGTCACTGACTGTCAGTGTATGTGTGCATTTACAGTATATGTCTGTGTATAGAAGTTGAAAACAGACAGGTGAGTGCAGTGTTTGTCATGGTAATTTACCTGAAAGCCATCTTTTTCAGCAGGTGAGCGTCCACCTTCTCTGTGAGAGGAGCCCCTGTATGAGGGTGTTCCTTTGTAGGAGAGGAGAGGAGGGGTGAGGAGCAGGTGGGAGGAAGAAGGTGGGAAGCATCCTGAGACTGTGGAGGAGTCAAGTCTACAGACTTCTAGGAGAGTAGGGACAATCAACAGAAAACAAAAAAAACAGTAGGTTGAAGTGAACTGTGGTGTCTTTATATACATCCAACGTAACTGGACCAACACGAGTCCTGACCTCCTGCTGGTCCGGATCCTCCAGGTCCAGAACACACAGCTCCAGCTCAATATCTGGGTCCGGCTCTGGTTCACTCTCAGCCTGGTCCTGATCTGGGCTGTAGGTGGTCTGATGGGCTTGTAGATCAGTAACAATTTTCTCTCTGCTGCACATAGAAGCTTGACAGTCGTGAAGCTCTGGTGCACAAAGTTGCTCACTAAAAAAAAAACAACAACAAAAAAATCAACAAACAAAATAAACAGACATAGAACGTGTGTATCTTTAGGAAACAATGAGAAAATATGACCATATTTGTGCTAACCGTCAATCATCATTTTGGAGATTTTACCTTTTATTTTAGCAACCTGAGCTAATTTGCTGTACTTTTATCTTCAGCTTTTAGTAATAAGTAGGTTCAGTTTCATTCACCTTTTGCTTTTTTTAAATTAAGCTGTTGTTATAGGGCTGGTGAAATCGAGGGCTGTCGTTTGTCTGTCCATTTATTGATGCTTTAATACACAGTTCATACACAAGTTACTGTTTGTACGCAATGAAAGAGATTAAAATTCCACCTTTTCCACGATCTTCAGGTGAAATATATTTTAGTACTGATTTGAGTTATACTTTTACATAATGTACCTGACATTTTTCCATCATTTGGATTAGTCAAAAATAAAATACATCTACCTGTTGTTATGTGCCTTTCTGTTCTGTTTCTTTGGAACCGAAACAGGCTGCCACAGGAGGCGCCATTAAGTACATGGTTGCAGCTCATAGGCTGCTGATGACCACTATAAATTGCACAATACCTTGACTAATTATTTTTAAACCTAAATTCATTTCTGTGCAAACTCCAACTAATATATTTGGGCTAATAGTAAATGCTAGCTTTTGCAGCTACTTACTGTAGTAAAATATATATTTGATCCACTTTCAAGCTACTTTTAGACTTTATTTTACCAATTTTTGTCAAGTTAAAACATTCTTTTTTTAAAATAATTTGTTTTAACCTTTAGCAGTTTTGTCTCATTTAGCTACAAGGTTATTTCTATGGTCAATTCAAGTTCACTTTCAGTGCTTCTAAGCATTTTTCAGCATTTTATTTTTTAATTTTCCACTTTGTTAACTTCTGACTGTAAAATTACCAGGTGGCTATAAAGGCTAATTTTAGAAAGCATGTTGCCATTTATCCAAAAAAAAACTAAGAATGGTTAGATTGCATTTCTGGCAGGTCAGTGTGTTTTTATCCACCAGGCCGTTGCTCTATTTTTAGTCTGAGCACCGAGAGGAAATGGCTGCTGCACAGAGAGATAGAGGAGGGATGAGTAATTAGGAAGGAGAGCGAACCAAAAATAACCTCCGCTCCCTTCTATAAAAGATTTGGTCGTACCATTGGACACAAATTCTCTAATTATAATCCCGTCATTTTAATGTCTGGTTTGCATTTGGCGAGAATGAGATCTAAATATAACTGGCTAAAAAAGGGATTTTATGCTTTCATCATGTACCTTTCTAGGAAACTGGAGTGGCTAGAAGAGTCTGAACCTCTGGAGCTCCACCTGTAGTCACTGTGGTCCAGGTGTGGACTGTAATCTGGAAGAGTTTCAAGCAACATTAATAAGTAAACCCAAATGGAAATCACCCCACCTTTAAACAGGATTTTCTTAAGTAAAAACAAAGGGCAAAGTAAAAATAAAGGGCTTCACTTTAACAAGTGCCTACTAAGCTATTTGTGTTTACAGATGAGTGTAAGTAAAAAAAATCTATTTAATTATTATATCAGTCCAAACACTTGTACAGGTGGTATTTCAGAGGATTTCTTTTTTGTAAATTCTGGGATGTTCATGAAAAGAAAAATGATCAGACAGACTAGATTCAAAATTTCAAGGACTTTTACAGGTTTCCATTCAAAGTTTGTAGCAATTTAATGACTGCTCTGATTTCAAAATGAAAAAGGTTGAGGAACATAACACAGCTCAGCACTTGAAAAAAAAACGTAACGCTGTTACGCTGTTTGCACTTGAAAAAAAAACGTAACGCTGTTGAATAAAACTGATATGTTCAGGACTTTAAAATCGACATTAAAACATGTGCAGAAAAAGAAAATTCAACAACAGTGAGCAACGCTCTCTATGATCCCTCCTTGCCTTTAAAGTTGATGGGTGTGGTGCTGGTACTTCTCTGGCAGGCGGTGGCCTGGACAGGATCGGTCGTGTGATAGCCTGTGCGCGAGGCCCTGGATATGGCCCCCCACTTAGAGATCATGGGCCCCTCACTGAAGGGAATGATTGGATCTTCTTCTTTCATTCGACGGTAGTGGTCCAGAGAATGCAGCCACCGCTTTCCCACACTATTGGTACCAGTACTCCCACTGCCGCCTCCACCACCAACACCACCTCGGCTACCGCTGTTGTCTAAATCCTGCACAAATAAAAATAAAGGGCACTGTTAGAAAAACACCCAGACAAACAGTAGTTAGTATCAGACGGCGTTTGTACTTATGGACAGCATGAGTGGGCTGAATCTCACCGAGGGCTCTGAGCAGGAGTGAGGAGGCGTGTGCGTCAGTGTCTCAGGCTCAAAAGGACTAAGGCACGGGCCAATGGAACCACAGGACCATGGAGAATAATGTGCTAAACTTTCCTCTCCTCTGTACCTGCAGCCAGCACACTGACCTCCACTGCTCTCCAAACGCTGTGAGGAAGAGGCAAAGAAGAAGAACTGAGTGGAGAACAATGACTTCTAGATTGGATGACTTTGATTCCCAGACTGGAGAACTTGGAGTTTTAGATTGAAGGACTTAGATTTCTAGACTGGACGATGTCGATCTCTACACTGCAGGCAGTCGTTTGTTCACACTGGCAGTTTGTTGTTTACAGGTTGACATTGTGAGCAACTCCCTCGAAGATTGAAGTTGGAGCTCATTTCTACCAAAAGACAGTGATGGATAAAGGTTTGGCATTCCTTCTCCAGTCCTACTTTTTCCATGGACAGTAGAGGCATCATTGACATTCCTTTGCTTGTTAGTTCTAAGTTCATTAGTGTGAGTATGAGATATATTCAGGCAAAATTTACAGAATGGTCTACAATCTGTGCCCTAAACCACGCCTTTGGCCTAATTGGTCCACAGAGGACCACTTACATTGAGATTTGATTTTTCTTGCTTTGATGTCACATCACATATTACTATTACATCATGCAGCCAAATATTAGCCAAGTTAACGAGTTATTTGTACATTTTATGTAAGTAAATTTGACCTTAAACAACACACACAAATGTCTAACACAACAAGTGGGTCCACCATGATAATAATCAATGTCAAAGCAGCTAAAATACAGTATGCCTGAGGCCAAAGATGCCTAATGACGGGTGTAGTTGATGGTCGCTGTCACAGGGGATTTAACAAGCCCAGCCAAAGGTAAGGAAGTGGATTTATGTCCCCCCCTGTAACACACTACAGTTGGCTGCTCACTAATTTGGACTTTCTGTCACAGCCGGTGCTGACATGACACTCTGCTGTCAGTCCAGGGGCATCATTATATTGGAGCCGTTTGTCTCCGTGACCACAGTTGTGCCTGTTTGTGCTTGTTGCAGTAGAATCAGGGTCATTAACTGAGACTGGTGAACAATTACCCCGACATCTGTCCCCGTTGTTTCTCCGCTCCTTTAATTAGAGCATGGTTTAAAGGTAGATGTTGTCCAAAAAGTGTCTGGACTTAAGTTCAACACTGCTCTCTGTCAGCTGAAAGCCTGAGTCACTGCTTGTTAAAGTCTGTCTTCAACCTATTCTCTCCCTCTCACATACACACACCCACACATGCACACAAGTTACAATTGTGCATTGCTATGATATCGTCCTCCACTGTTGCTAAGCAACTATCTCCCACTTAAATAGCATTGGACTCGGTTAAAATGCAAGCTTTTGGGACTGGAATTGAATCCAACACGAAATTTAAAAGAAGGTAAATTGTATTGCGGATTTTTTCACTCTGTTTCAGATACCTGCCGAGAAAATATTAACAAAGACGTCATCATCATTTCAATAAAATCAGCTACACATTCTAGTGGTTTTTCCACCTCAGATCCAAAATCCATGGTGAAGATGTGGGAGGACTGGGAGGGTCTGGAGGTGCTGTGATGGTGGTGATGGTGCGCCCACTGTTCCTGCTTCCTCCTGAACAGATCCTCGTAGCCCAGGGGAACACGACTGTAGTCCTGAGTCATGAAAAGGAGAAATTAAAAACAGGAGAAATTACTAAAAGGATATAAATGCTGAATTAATTAACAGTATAATGTTTAGAAAACCTTTACCATGGAATTGAGACTCATATACTGTAAATATATATACCATAATTTCCAGACTATAAGCCCCTATTTTTTTTTCACACGCTTGCGGCTTAATCAATGATGTGGCTAATTTATGGATTTCTACGGGCTAACGAAGTTCATACCTCTAGCGATCAATGACTTTTCTGGTAGACTACTGTGTGTTATACTAGTAGCGTACGTCTGTCTGTGAATGG
>NC_024320.1:2650499-2653380 GCF_000523025.1 Cynoglossus semilaevis
GGTAAAAATAAAGGGCTTCACTTTAACAAGTGCCTACTAAGCTATTTGTGTTTACAGATGAGTGTAAGTAAAAAAAATCTATTTAATTATTATATCAGTCCAAACACTTGTACAGGTGGTATTTCAGAGGATTTCTTTTTTGTAAATTCTGGGATGTTCATGAAAAGAAAAATGATCAGACAGACTAGATTCAAAATTTCAAGGACTTTTACAGGTTTCCATTCAAGGTTTGTAGCAATTTAATGACTGCTCTGATTTCAAAATGAAAAAGGTTGAGGAACATAACACAGCTCAGCACTTGAAAAAAAAACGTAACGCTGTTACGCTGTTTAACAGTGAGCAACGCTCTCTATGATCCCTCCTTGCCTTTAAAGTTGATGGGTGTGGTGCTGGTACTTCTCTGGCAGGCGGTGGCCTGGACAGGATCGGTCGTGTGATAGCCTGTGCGCGAGGCCCTGGATATGGCCCCCCACTTAGAGATCATGGGCCCCTCACTGAAGGGAATGATTGGATCTTCTTCTTTCATTCGACGGTAGTGGTCCAGAGAATGCAGCCACCGCTTTCCCACACTATTGGTACCAGTACTCCCACTGCCGCCTCCACCACCAACACCACCTCGGCTACCGCTGTTGTCTAAATCCTGCACAAATAAAAATAAAGGGCACTGTTAGAAAAACACCCAGACAAACAGTAGTTAGTATCAGACGGCGTTTGTACTTATGGACAGCATGAGTGGGCTGAATCTCACCGAGGGCTCTGAGCAGGAGTGAGGAGGCGTGTGCGTCAGTGTCTCAGGCTCAAAAGGACTAAGGCACGGGCCAATGGAACCACAGGACCATGGAGAATAATGTGCTAAACTTTCCTCTCCTCTGTACCTGCAGCCAGCACACTGACCTCCACTGCTCTCCAAACGCTGTGAGGAAGAGGCAAAGAAGAAGAACTGAGTGGAGAACAATGACTTCTAGATTGGATGACTTTGATTCCCAGACTGGAGAACTTGGAGTTTTAGATTTAAGGACTTTGAGTTCTAGACTGGATGACTTTGATTCCTAGACTGGAGAACTTGGAGTTTTAGATTTAAGGACTTTAAAGAAGAAGAACTGAGTGGAGAACAATGACTTCCAGACGGGACGACTTTGATTCCTAGACTGGAGAACTTTGAGTTCTAGACTGGACGATGTCGATCTCTACACTGCAGGCAGTCATTTGTTCACACTGGCAGTTTGTTGTTTACAGGTTGACATTGTGAGCAACTCCCTCGAAGATTGAAGTTGGAGCTCATTTCTACCAAAAGACAGTGATGGATAAAGGTTTGGCATTCCTTCTCCAGTCCTACTTTTTCCATGGACAGTAGAGGCATCATTGACATTCCTTTGCTTGTTAGTTCTAAGTTCATTAGTGTGAGTATGAGATATATTCAGGCAAAATTTACAGAATGGTCTACAATCTGTGCCCTAAACCACGCCTTTGGCCTAATTGGTCCACAGAGGACCACTTACATTGAGATTTGATTTTTCTTGCTTTGATGTCACATCACATATTACTATTACATCATGCAGCCAAATATTAGCCAAGTTAACGAGTTATTTGTACATTTTATGTAAGTAAATTTGACCTTAAACAACACACACAAATGTCTAACACAACAAGTGGGTCCACCATGATAATAATCAATGTCAAAGCAGCTAAAATACAGTATGCCTGAGGCCAAAGATGCCTAATGACGGGTGTAGTTGATGGTCGCTGTCACAGGGGATTTAACAAGCCCAGCCAAAGGTAAGGAAGTGGATTTATGTCACACACTGTAACACACTACAGTTGGCTGCTCACTAATTTGGACTTTCTGTCACAGCCGGTGCTGACATGACACTCTGCTGTCAGTCCAGGGGCATCATTATATTGGAGCCGTTTGTCTCCGTGACCACAGTTGTGCCTGTTTGTGCTTGTTGCAGTAGAATCAGGGTCATTAACTGAGACTGGTGAACAATTACCCCGACATCTGTCCCCGTTGTTTCTCCGCTCCTTTAATTAGAGCATGGTTTAAAGGTAGATGTTGTCCAAAAAGTGTCTGGACTTAAGTTCAACACTGCTCTCTGTCAGCTGAAAGCCTGAGTCACTGCTTGTTAAAGTCTGTCTTCAACCTATTCTCTCCCTCTCACATACACACACCCACACATGCACACAAGTTACAATTGTGCATTGCTATGATATCGTCCTCCACTGTTGCTAAGCAACTATCTCCCACTTAAATAGCATTGGACTCGGTTAAAATGCAAGCTTTTGGGACTGGAATTGAATCCAACACGAAATTTAAAAGAAGGTAAATTGTATTGCGGATTTTTTCACTCTGTTTCAGATACCTGCCGAGAAAATATTAACAAAGACGTCATCATCATTTCAATAAAATCAGCTACACATTCTAGTGGTTTTTCCACCTCAGATCCAAAATCCATGGTGAAGATGTGGGAGGACTGGGAGGGTCTGGAGGTGCTGTGATGGTGGTGATGGTGCGCCCACTGTTCCTGCTTCCTCCTGAACAGATCCTCGTAGCCCAGGGGAACACGACTGTAGTCCTGAGTCATGAAAAGGAGAAATTAAAAACAGGAGAAATTACTAAAAGGATATAAATGCTGAATTAATTAACAGTATAATGTTTAGAAAACCTTTACCATGGAATTGAGACTCATATACTGTAAATATATATACCATAATTTCCAGACTATAAGCCCCTATTTTTTTTTCACACGCTTGCGGCTTAATCAATGATGTGGCTAATTTATGGATTTCTACGGGCTAACGAAGTTCATACCTCTAGCGATCAATGACTTTTCTGGTAGACTACTGTGTGTTATACTAGTAGCGTACGTCTGTCTGTGAATGG
>NC_024320.1:2653450-2694257 GCF_000523025.1 Cynoglossus semilaevis
CAGTTGTCTCCCTGTCATGTTGAAGCGTCAGTTGGTTATACAGGAGCTGTTAAAACTCTGTTTCTGTTCTGTTGTGGTCGGAGTGGCTGATAATAAAGACCCCAACTTCACTGTTTCTGTTTACCTCTGCTGTGGACAAGACCAAAGTGAAGGGAGTTAGCCCTGGAGCTAATGTTAGCTTCAGACCAGGAGCAGATCACTAAGTCTCCCCTGTGCATTCCAACTACGGTCGGGGCTCTGAAGCAGGAAAGAGCTTAACCGTCTAACCAGCCATGTTACAGGCACTGTTTAATAAAAAGAAAAAAGAAAAAAATATTTCTGCGTAAATATCCAAACAACATGTGGCCTATATATGTACAATTATTTTTTTCTTTTTAAATTTAGTGGGTGCAGCCTATATTCAGGTGCGCTCAATAGTCCAGAAATTACGGTAACTAAAATAAATGACACTAATCCCACATAGCTCCAGTAATAGATGATGTTAGGTCATTGTCCAAGGTTTGGTCGTGGTAGCAGCAGCCTGGACAGAGAACCTTTCTCTGGATGTCCTACCAGTGGGATGTACCTGGATCACCTCATCAGAGGATCGTCCTCTATTTGTTAGAACCTCATTTACGGATGTACCTGGATCACCTCATCAGAGGCTAGAACCTCATTTAGAGTTTTCCTGTTACTGTTTAAGTTTAAGGCAATAAATCATTAGACCAAAGCAGAGGATTAGAACATACATTGCAGTGTTTATGCTGATTTCTCCTCCTAATGTAATCTGTTCCTACCAGGTTGGGAACGACTGACAGATGGGGAAAGGTGTGTAGATCAGCAGCACATTGACATGCAACTTGATTTGTCTTCCAAACTAAAGGTTGAGTTGCTCACCAACTCTGCCTGGCCGTCTCCATATCTGCTAATCTATTCTATTCTATTTTAGTTTCTTCTTTTGTTCTCTATTCTTTTCCATTCCTTTCCTATGGCACCGTATTCTCGGCGTCAGCTGCTCTGCAGGGCTACATCAGACAGCTAATGTGCTGTAAGTGTTGTGGTGCTGCTACTGTACACACTACGGTGATGTAAGCAGTGAGTGGGGGAGGCAGAGACATATCTGGCTGAGGAGTGGGTGGACTTCAGAGGAGGCTGAAGCTCCACACAGACTACAGCTCTGAGGCTGGCAGGCAGCAGAGGCAGAGGTGAGATGATATGTGGGTGGGTGTAGAGGAGACAAAGTGAGGAGAAGGAAATGTGTGTGTGAAGGAACACAGCAGCTGTCAGTGGCACAGATGGATTTATGGGATGTTATCCTATAGATTATACTGGGATAGGAAACAGACGCAATATAACCAAATACATTTTTGTTTATGTAGCCCTGATTAGCCTAAATGTTTCTTTTATCAGTTAGTTGACATCAATAACTAGTCTCTCTGGTAGAACTGTGGTGGGTTGAGCAATATCCATGACAACCCAGTTCTGATTGGACCTTACATTTAGTCACTGTGCAATAGCCTATTGGAAGTGGTTCCCAAAGAGGAGGGCGAGTCTCCATTGGGGGACACAGAGTCTTTTCATGGGGTTTGCAGCAGGTCAACTTAATACAATATTAATTTTTTTACGCCACAGTGGGGAAAAAAACATTTTCTTTTTGGCAAGAAATCTAGTGTTTTTGAGAAATTCAATGGAGTTTTGAAGCCATTGCTGTGAATGTGTCCATAAGAACCACTGGTCTTAAGGTGTGTCATTCAACTGTTTTATCCGCAAAATGCCAAAAAAATGTGATTAAACCCGAAGTGGCTGACTTCCTGTTTAGATCAGTGGGTGGCCATAAGTGACATCTTTGGACATCTATTCCTGTGACATCCTTTGATTATTCTGTTGACAATGTTGAACATTAATAAACGTCACAAAGTGAAAGAGACTGAATCATAAAAACATGAGCTGAACTATTTTTGTTTAAAGTCCTAGCCACAGAGTGAAGCAGATATGTTCCCACATACCCTGTGCAGCCCTGCACGATGCTCTGCTCCAGAGCAGTAGTTACTGTCCAGGGAGTTGAACCTCTCCCTGAGAGGAGGCTGGTAGACGGACGAATGCAGCACTTCTGGAGGCAGTGAGTTACTCCTGGCATCCTCTCTGTGGTACAGCTGTGGAGGTAAATGGTCATTGTCAGCGGTGAGGTCGGAAAATTCCTCCTCGACAAAGAAAATATTCGTTTTAGTCTTCATTATCTACTTCCACAGACACTCACTATATTCCCAGGTCATCTCCACAGCATCAAATATACACCGGCTTAAAAAAAAAACATCGACTGTAGAGCATGCAAAGAAAAATGAATAAATGATACAATAAGATCCCTTTCATATTTGTCTGTCATGTAGGTTTACAAATTTCAGAGATCTGACTTCAAGCTCAGAAATGTGAAATCGTTACTTTGTAATATTGAGTCAAAATCCTTTTTTTTAATAATTCAGATCCTTTGAAATGAACATTTTAAATGAAAAACACACATGCAGACATAAACAATAACAATGTCATTTTGTTTTCTTCTTGGAAATGCAGTACTCTTTTTAGACTTTTTTCAAACACACTATTCAAACATATGAAAATAAAAGTTTCACCTGAGGCCTCCAGACTCTCCTGCTGTCATACAGTGGGGCATAGACTCCATGCCCCGGGGTCAGGTGGCCAAACTGAGGCTGTCCTGGGTGAGGATGAAAGGCCGGACCCATCCGCTCTCTGGGTGGGTGAGGAGAGTACGCAGAGGGAGAAGAGGAAGGTGGGTGTGATGTTTGAGGGTCACTGGGGTAGGAAGTTGACTGAGGGCCAACAGAAGGTGGCAAAGAGGATTCTGGGACGTTGGCGGATCTGAGGAAGCGAGCCATGCAGGGTTTGTGAGAAGGATGGAGAGTGGATGGATAGTAGGAACCTGCTGGAGAGGAAAAGAAAAAACAAAAAAAAACGTGGTTTTATATTTCCAGCCGAACCATGTTTAAATTGATTTTTCCCTGAAACCATGACTCACAGTTTGGCTGGTAATGTGCCGGGTCATAAGCAGAGTGAGACTCCTGATAGTACAGCTCTGACGCCGGTGTTGGATGTGGAGGACGCAGCATGAACTGCCCATGTTTAGGTAGAGGAGCAGCTCCATCACTGTGTCCAACTGTGGTCAAAGGAGAAGAGGCTGAGAGGCTGCTGACAGTGGTCCTGGGAGGAGAGATGGACTTCCTGATCCACAGAAAGACCACAGACACAAAGAAAGGACATAAGGAAAGGAAGGACAAATGCACTATTCCATACTTGTGATACAGAGAAAAGGGATTTTTTCGAAGCATTCCTGAACATAGCTGCTTATTTTTGAAAACTTACATCATATATACTCTGTGTTAAGCAAAGTTACATCAACTGTGTGCCGTTCACTGAGAAACCGCCTAAGTTGATCTTTGGTATTTTTCTAAGGATGCGCTCACACTAGTGCCGTTGTACCGTTATTGCCCCTTAATGTCCAGATTCTAGGGCTAGTGTGAGTACAATGGTGTCGTAACAGGCACAGAGTGACAGCCTGCTACTGCTTTAACCACGTAAAACCAACGTACATGTCAGAGGCAACTGGGCTTCAGCTCTCAACTGGCCTTAGTGTGAGCGCAAAACAACCGATACCAAGTTTTGCTTCTGACTGCTTGGGGTTCATTTTAAATCTTCTCTTTTTCCTCAGTCTTTAAAGTTACGACACAGTTCCCAGTTCTGGATGCACTGACGCAATTTACAGCACAATAACTGGCACTTCAATTAACAACTGTGACGACACAGGATTGACTGGAGTTCTAGTCTTATCTTTTCCTGAGTCGTCTTTGGCAGACTTCTGACTGTGAACAGCATCTTAACCAGCTAACTTACTTGAGAAGCAATGGACATACTGTATAGGACATAGGGAAAAAGTAATATAAGGCATGCTGAAATGTTGAAAAAAAAATCATACTTTTCTGTTGATACCAACGAGAGCCTGTGGGGGGCAGGAAGCCCGTTTGACCCGTTGGATCCGTTGGGCAAAGCTCTGTTCATTTCCTCCATTATATCAGCTCCTCTGGAGATCAGCTGAGGGTGAGTCAGGCCAGGAGCTCCTTCTGTCAGAGTCACCGTACCCTCCTCCGTGCCTTTGAGCCCCTGGCCCGCTCCTGCACACACATCTGTGTGAACGCTGCCCTCCGTGGTGAACGTCTTGCCCATAACCCCCGACGCTAACGGGAAGGTACGACCCACGCTGCTGCTTTTCTTGTTTCTCAATCTGAATCTGCAGAGACGAGGAGTAATAATGAGAACTGATTAGTGTTTACATGTGAAGCCGCGGTGCTGTAAATGTAGCATCACACAGGAACGCCTGTTGTTACACATAAAATGAACTTATAAAATTTAATTAAAAGGAACAGATGGACGAGGACAGGCTTTACTGTCATACATAATGCACTGCATGTATGAAACACCTTTATGGTCTACGATTTAGTACAGTTGTTTAAATGTCAATACATATAAGCCACTGTGACCATATATTTAAAAAAAAAAAATATATATATTTATGCACTCTTTTAGTTTACTTGAACATTAGTGAAACTTGCTTTTGTAGCTAAATGGTTGACTTGTCACTCACAGGGCTCTTTGAGAGCACATTATTAAAATTTAAAAGCCATCCAGATGTCAGAACGCAAACATTATAAAATAAAATTTCAAACTTTTTCACAGATTACTGAAGATATAGTAGAAAAGCATCAATATTTAGCAAAGAGTTAGTGGGAAAACAGAAAAATAGCCAATAGTTATTTAAGCGTTGTACGTCAGCTATCAGAGGTGGGGTAACATGTATGTAAATAATGTTTACTAAAAACATGCTGAAATTTGAGCCAAAAAAAAGCTTAATGTTAACCAATAGAGCTGAACTGTTTAAAACAAATATCCACCCAAGAAAAAGCTACAATTTAGCAGGGTAAGCATAAACATAAGATTTAATACAAGTTAAAAATTGAAAGCAAAAAAGTTGTAAGACAGCTAAAAGTCTGGTGAGGCATAATTCATTCAGGAAAAAATAATTGAGAAAGAGGAAAAAGTTAAAACAATGGAGAAAACAGCAATGAACTGTTAGCGCAATGTTAGCCAAAACGTAGCACAAATTTAAAGTATTTACTTTAATTAAAAAAAATATAGATATAGATTAAAGATATAGCTTAAAGTGAACACCACACTACAGCATAGAGCAGATAGCTAACAGCTACCCAGAAAAGCCTAAAAATAACAATTAACCAACTTAATAAATAACAAAAATAGCAAGCTAGCCAAAATGGGCTAACAATACTACACCTAAAAACTCATTTAGAAAATTAGTTCAGACTCCCAAAACTGAAACTCACTTCTCCAGCTCGTCCTGTGTGTGAGCGAACGTACAGTTGTTTCCTCGGGGGCAGCCTCCCTGTTGACGGAGGTCTCTGCACATACTGGTCTTATACTTACTGTTAGCCTGAGGCTGTGATAAAACACAACACAAACATTTACAGTAACAATGAACTCTTAAGGTCACATTTTACTGCACGTTAAATTGATAAACACTGTCAATGAACACACAGTTGGCCGTGCTAGTTCTTACAAAGCTAACAATGTAAAGGTCATGCCGTTATGTGAATGAGCCTTTGGTTATTCAAGCACTAAGTGAACTGGATCCATGGTGATTCTATTGTCTGTTAGCAGACCAGTTATACCAGGTGAAGTGTTTGAAGATCATTACAATAAATGCCATGAATTAAATGCTACATTTAGGCCTGATATTTTAGATGAATATATTCTCATATATTTCGTCAGTCATTTGATGCTTAACTATCTCTGGGCTAATATAATTTTTGTCCAGGATAATATTTAGCTATTTTGTGACCACTTCTGAGAGTTAACTATTTTGAAGCTAACATTAAGTACGTTTTCCAGTATTTTTAGCCATCTTTTAAAACTTTGGCTGGTTTCCAATATATTATAAACTATTTTTTTTACTATTTTTTACATCCAGTTGCCTCACAGAACTCTTCAACCATAACTATGTTTTTGCTAACTTTGCTGCTAACAATCATTATTCAAGTTTAGCTATAACTTGAAAATCACCTTTAATCACATTTAGACAGCACACAACTGTTTGACTTATTTGCCATATTTAACGCTGAATATCCAAATATATTTAAATATCTTTTCCTTAAACTAATATATTAAATATCAAAATGTATGGCTGCTACAGCTAACATGTCAGTGTACCTGTGGACTGTCGTGGCTCTTCTTGCTGAAGTTCTGTATGAACTCCACGAGTCCATGCACCACCAGTTTGACAGCTAGCATCACACTTTCCAGCTCCTCCCATGACGGAGCTGGAGCATCTGCAACAAAAACAAAAAAAAAGGTTAAACTCAGTCAAATTACAATAATCCATGTTTTTCCATTTGTTTTCAAATAAAGAAATACAAGTATATTAGATATGTAGTATTATTATTTATTCATATCTAATTAAATAATAATAATTTTACAAAAAATATGAACATGAAGTATTTTATTTTCAAATAACAGGCCGTATGTTTGACATTACATTGTCTAATGTAAGGCATATTTGCAGAAAAGGAAAACGTTTTTTTTTTCGTTAACTAGACCTATTTATATTGGTTCAGATGGATGTTTTTGACCGTGGCGAGGTACCTGGATTGTGGTCAATGTTGGCGAGCAGCTCCAGGTGTGGTCTGAGGCTGGTGAGGTTGGCCGGGTCGCCTGTCCTCTGCAGAACGATGGTCAGCTCCTGAACGCTCTTGGCAAAAGACTCCGGAGACTGCAACTGGAGAAGAGGACAAACGAGGAGAGTCAGACCTCATTCTGCATTTTCTCCCATGATCCCTTTCTCTGGTGACCTCGTCTGGTACCTTGTCAATGATGGACTGCATATGGGATTTATGGACCAGGTCTCCATACAGCAGAGAGGACCACTGCTCAGGTGAGATCCTCAGACCTGCCTCCATGGCGATGTGGACGATCTGAGCGTGGTGTTCCCTCCCGAGAGCCTCGTAGGTGCGGAACTCTTCCTTCAGCTGCATCAGGGAGGAGTCTTCATCACGTTTGGTCACCTGAGAGAGAGAGAAAGGCTGGTCAAAAAGTTCTAAGACACATGTAATATCTTTATCAAGTGTTGAACTGTGTTTTGTTTTTATTTATTTTATTTCATCAGGTTTTTCAATCTTCAAAAATATAAGAGCAAACGTCACCTTTTTACCATACATAACTAGGAAGCTGATAAAACTACTGGAGCTTCATAACTGGTTTTGATTTAGCTTCATCTGGTTTTGGTTAGAAACACACTTAAAAATAATGTACTAAAACTTTTTTATATTTTGTTGCAACAATACACTGAGGAAAAAGTGTTTTGACATATTTCAGCATGTTGTTATTTCACAATTAATCATGATTAATTATGCCTAACCCACCCGCTATTCAGTGATTAAAAATAGATAAAAATATAAAATGTTTGAAGAACCTGGTATCCTTAATGGCGCCTATTGTGGCAGCCTGTGGGTTGCAAAGACTCACACTGTGAATTTCCCCATTGTAGGACTTCAATTTCAATTCAATTCAATAATCATCATGTGTTTGTATTAAAATAGTTCAAATATTACTGAGTGAGTTTGCTCCACCTGTGTTACGCCCACAAAGAATTTAACAGAGGTCACATGTCCCTCCACGTGAACTGTCCCTTTAAGAATGGCGGCTGTGATTTGTCAAACGTGACTTCTGCTACCTTTGAGAAGTGAATGTGGTGTGTCTGTGCTGTCTTCAGACCAACAAACCCATGTTCAGATCAGATAAAGGGAATTTCCCCTCTTTCAGAATCTGCCCTATGAGTACTCATCACAAGACACCAACACACACACACACACACACACACACTCACACTGAGCAACAGAAGCGTACGCAAAGAAATTACGCTCTAATCTTTAAGAAAACTACCCCCCACCGCACCCCTGTCTGCGTCTGCCTTTAAGACTGGGACAACACGGGCAAATATAGACCTCTGTTACATCAGCGGCAGATAGCTGACATTTCTGCCCTGCCAACGATGTCAGTCTTCAAATGACAAGCACAGAAATACACACTCGTGTCCCCAGATGCTCAGATCCTCATTACAGGTGTGACACTTGTGCACTTTTGAAAACCCTTTTTGTTTCATAAAAGTTCACACTGACACTGTGCATGTGCACGGCCGCTGTTCTCTCGTGCCCTACCTTGAAGCAGGAGGCCCTGTAGAGCAGCTGCACCACGTGACCTATGCTGGTTTTGGAGGCCTGTGGGAACCGGGCCTCGAGCTTCTGGACCACAAACAAAACCAGGACTTTTCGGGACAGAGCCGAGCCGTCCTCCAGAGCCAGCAGCACTAGCTTCAGTGCGTCTTCTTGCATAGCTTCAGAGAGACAAGGTGCAGGGACAGGACCGATAAGGGACAGGGAAGAAGAAGTAAACAAAATATTCAGCTAAAACACTAACAGGAAATGTTGTAAGCAGTACATGCAGCAGGTGTCCTCAGACGTTACATAAACTCATTGTTTTATCATGATGAGAAAGTTTCTCAGTCAGAATCTGCCCTATGAGTAATCATCACAAGACACCAACACACACACACACACACACACACACTCACACTGAGCAACAGAAGCGTACACACACACACACACACTGAGCAACAGAAGCGAACGCAAAGAAATTACGCTCTAATCTTTAAGAAAACTACCCCCCACCGCACCCCCGTCTGCGTCTGCCTTTAAGACTGGGACAACACGGGCAAATATAGACCTCTGTTACATCAGCGGCAGATAGCTGACATTTCTGCCCTGCCAACGATGTCAGTCTTCAAATGACAAGCACAGAAATACACACTCGTGTCCCCAGATGCTCAGATCCTCATTACAGGTGTGACACTTGTGCACTTTTGAAAACCCTTTTTGTTTCATAAAAGTTCACACTGACACTGTGCATGTGCACGGCCGCTGTTCTCTCGTGCCCTACCTTGAAGCAGGAGGCCCTGTAGAGCAGCTGCACCACGTGACCTATGCTGGTTTTGGAGGCCTGTGGGAACCGGGCCTCGAGCTTCTGGACCACAAACAAAACCAGGACTTTTCGGGACAGAGCCGAGCCGTCCTCCAGAGCCAGCAGCACTAGCTTCAGTGCGTCTTCTTGCATAGCTTCAGAGAGACAAGGTGCAGGGACAGGACCGATAAGGGACAGGGAAGAAGAAGTAAACAAAATATTCAGCTAAAACACTAACAGGAAATGTTGTAAGCAGTACATGCAGCAGGTGTCCTCAGACGTTACATAAACTCATTGTTTTATCATGATGAGAAAGTTTCTCAGTCAGAATCTGCCCTATGAGTAATCATCACTGGACACCAGTCTGATGCATCAGCCTCAACCTGCAATGTGTTCTATTAACGTGGTTCAGATTTACAGTTTTAGTAATCCAGTGGAACATTTTATGGGTTTTTGAAGCATTAAACAGTACCAGCCTCAGGTAAAAGTTTGGATATCAGTACGAATGGAAACACACAATCACAATCAACAACTAGTTATATATAATATGTGCAGCTTTGGAAAACCACTCACTCTCCCATACCAAAGTCCATAGAGAAAAGCAGTTGTTTTATGCCACAGCACACAGTTCCTGTTGAACGCTCTCTTATTTCATAAAGCAAGTAAAATAATAACTTTTACATTTAAAAAAACTCAATCTAATCTGCTTTTATTTCAACTCATGAGCACCGACATAAAAACATGCCAGCAGCAGACAGACAACACCTGGGATTAGTCCTATTAAATAGTTGGTTTTGTCTGTGGACCTTGGTATGAGTAAACTAATAACTTTCATTTCCTGTTTCCAGAGATAAAATAAAGTACGGAGATAACAGCCCATGTTTAGTCTCTGACTCTGATTGTGTCAAAACCTCATAGAATCACAACATGGTGAGAATGTCTACCAAACTCTACAACAGGTTACACTGAAAGTCAATAATGGACTAGAGGATATATCATACTGTAGTGTACTGTACCAATTGTCCCGGCCACTCACCCGGTCCCAGGAACTGACATCCTCGTGCCCTGACTGCAGCCCACAGGTTGGCAGACAGCTGCTGTGGGTTCTGATGCTGCAGGATGAGCTCGGTGACGGTTCTCTCCCCCAGAGATCTGCCCGCTCTCACCGCCCGCACACGGCCCTCCTCCTCCACCAGCTGACAGTTCACCAGGGTCACCAGCTTCCTCTGCATGGGTCGACTGAGGACGCTGGGACTGAGGGCCGCTACACCTGCAGCAGGTCGCAGGGACCTTTGTCATGGACAGTGCACCTTGGGAGATTTAGTTCTGTGTCTTTTACAATCATTTCTTAGCTCCAGCTTGTGTGGGAACGACGATTATCAAACAACCGACACACCACCACATACACTGCAGGTCCAACAAAATTGCTAATCTTATTGAACAAAAGGACATTTTTGCAAAACAATTATACATAACATCAAAAATGGTTTTTTTTTGCACACTTGACCAGAAGTACTGGTTCTCAGTTATTTTCTGTCATGCCCAGCCATAGGGACAGAAATGTTTTCACGCCCCTCCCCTCAACCCACACCCCCATGAATTAAAATACTACTGACATGTATATTTTTATCTGTACAAACCACTGTATGAGTTGCTGCCCCCTAGTGACTGGAGGCTTGTTATCATTCAAGCATTACAGCAGTGGTACACTTATGTCCAGCGTGCCATATTCCACTGGAAGAACCTCATGCCCCCCCTGGCACCTCACCTTGCCCCCCAGGGGTGCCCGCCCCACTATTTGAGAAGTACTGACCTGAAGCATGCATGTCCATTAGAGGGGGCCTGCCCTGCATTTTGGGAACCACTGCCTTAACTTGTAAGCATTCCAAAGGTTAAGAAAGTGTTAAATGTAATAGGTAGACCAAAAAAATAAGGAAAAACTATAAAGATACTAAAGGATGCTGGGTGAAATGTGATAAAAGAAATAACACCTTTGGCCACAACTGAGAGGGAGTCTAATTGTGGCGTCGGGAGTTTGCAACTATCTTTTTTTGTAGCTATCCATTTCTTTGTTCAACAAATTACATATTAAGATGTAATTAAAAATCCCATGTTTTTATGTCCTGCGGTCTTAAAAGGTTCCAATACATTACAGTGATGGTCTACTGAAATTTACTACCATTACTGGACATTGGCGGGCTTGGATTTGTAAAGATCAAAATAATACTAGGAAATTAATAAATTGTTTCCTTTGAAAGAGATGAGCCTAAAATCTTGACTTGACACATTTCCTGAAACAATGTTAAGTAGTTGTTTCATTAACACTCAGGGAGCTGCTGCACAGCAGACCAGAAGGACCTGTATTTCACACACAACTTGTTTCAAATTCTTCATTCTGACATGCATGACTACACACACTCGGCCATGTTCACGCACACACATACACACTACCTTTTGCTCCACTGATGGGTTTAAGGTAGAGAGCCAGCTCTTCGACACACACCCTGCAGACCTCATAGTGCTCCACCTCTCCTGCACCACTCAGGCTCACTGGCTGCACATTTGGGACCTGGAATTCACAAACCAAGGTTTGTGGAGCCACATCAAAAAAAAAAAAAAAACTGCTGTCCTTTACTTTCATTATTAGACCTCCTCCGCTCACCTGAGCTCCAACCAGCTGCAGCAGGGCGCAGTTGACTGGCAGCAGGTCGATGTCGGTGCTGATGGGCGTCTGGTCGAAGGGGCAGGCCTTGCGGTGCAGTTTGAGGAGGCAGGTGTTACACACCGTGTGGGAGCAGCCCAGACTGATGGGCTGGTGGCTGCTGCTGTCAAACTCATTGTAGCAGATGGGACAGGACAGGAACTCTGTCCACTGGGCGGCCTGCACTGGCATCCTGTCACCACGGCACCGAGCTCAGGGAAGAAGCATGTCAACGACCTGACACGACAGCTCCCACTCAACCACTGCCACTGTAAAAGACAGGAAATCGACACGTACGGGTGTTAATACGATATCTGAACTATGTCAGAGGCTTTTGTCACCACCTCCAGTATGAAATTATAGGATCATCATAACTGCTCAGATCAGTGGTTGTCAAACCTTTTACACCATGCAACACCTCTGAAAATGTCTGACTCTCCAAGCACCACAAGCATGACCAACATTAAAATAAAGCTGCACGAGTCTAACTGTTCAGCGAAACAAAGTAGAGCCACACTCTGCAGGGGTGTCAAACTCAAATCCACAGTTGGACGAAGACATGGGCCAAACTCAAAAAATTGACTGCAATTGTGCATGTTTTCCCTCGTCTCCAGATATATAACAACAAAAGCTTCACATTATAAACATATAAGAAATTCAATTTGAAATAAAAGACACATCAGTGGTATTTATTTCTTATTATGTCTCTTTATCTGTAGCCTTTCAGGTTCCTTTTTAATGTACATATTTTTTCAGGCCAACACCAAAACAACCAACCAAAAATGTATGCAATATGATATAGGGCATAATACTACAAATTCCACCAGTATGTAGCGGCTTTATACTGGCAGTCCAGCTCTGATACACATGGATATGATCTTGTGGGCCAAATATAATTACACCATGGGCCAGATTTGGCCTGCGGGCCTCCGTTTGACACCTGTGATGTAGGTAGTGAAAATAGACACTGTAAGACACCACTGAGAGACCACTTCAGCTGCGCTCACCAACTGACGCTAATCATCTCTCAGTGTATACAAGCCGCTGTCACACACTTCTCTTTGTCAGACCGCATCATCTGCTCCTTCTTGTTGGAAGCTCCCGCTCTTGTCAAGTTTGACACAACCTCCAACTGCCTACGACTTATCTCTAGGGGAGATCCACACCAGGCCTCGCCTATTCCTTGTCATGTACGTGAGCCGCCCCCACTGGTTCAGTGATGATCAGGGTTATAGTAAAAACCCTTCTTTATGTCTCTCAATAACCCTTAAAATGATCGCTGGCCTTGTTATTCAGTATTATGTTGCAATTCAGTATAATTTACGACCTTCAAAGTTGACTGACCAGTTGTTTTAGCTGTATCTGGCAAAAAACTGTTCTGTCAAAGGGGTTTCATTGCACAGTTTGAGCTCCATTATGTATAATAAGCATTTAGCTGAGCACACAGACTTCGGTGTCTCTCACAAGGGAAAGCCAAAGCTGTAAATCTATTTAGTCTAATCTATGAAGTCATAAACGTGCTCCCTTCCTCCCTCCTCTCGCGCTGATTTCTTCCTTACAGAGAGCGTGAGGAGGCTTAACATCCAGTGTGGTCTGGGTGTAGACCAAAACACTGAAATATGTCAGTTCTGTTATGTTTAACAGACGGAGCAACCTGATGCAGACCAGTTAGCTGTGCGTTTTTAGGTTGTTCAGCTGTGATATGCAAACTGTTGCTTGCAATCTTTTCATTCATTCAAATGTTTTTTGTAAAATGCTGCCACACTGTCGATGTCTTTGACATGGTAGAGGAGGAATGATGGCAAATGAAATGCTCAGAGTTAAATAAATATTCACCAAACCACTGGACCGTGACCTTCTGGTATCATCTTGGAGTCACAAATTTCTGCTGACCACAGAGACATTTGGTGTTTGTGCAGTCACGTGACCGCAGCCCCCAGTTAAGATGGACCAGCTCAGATAATTTTACACGCTGTGTTTTATTTGAATTCGATTTATGTTCATTAAAGTGAAAATATAAAGTTGTCTGTGTGGTGTTTTAATCACAATATCAAAAAGAAAAATAATTATGTGAAATATATTACTACTAAACTACTAAATTATTACTAGACATTTCAGGTTACCCCATTAAATTCCAGGCGACCCCGAGGTTGGTAAAACATTGCCTTTCATTTTATGAGCCAATGCATGTGTGTCAAACTCAAGGCCTGGGGGCCAAATACGGCCCACCAAGCCATTTTGTGTGGACCAGGGGTTGAGGACCCCTGATCTATACAGTCTTCCAGTTACAACTGGCCCTTCAAGGAGAACTGTACTGCTGATTGGCCACCAATTTGTACTATATATTATATGCAAGAATCAAATCAGTAAACTGTGTGGAAAATGGAATCATAATGGAATCGTTAATGCACTAACTAGTTTGAACTGTATTTTTCTGCATTTGTCTTTGCCCCAACAAACAAACTATTACATGTAGTGGAGGACAAAACTAAAAAGAAATAAACAATTAATTGAGATTTAAATTCAAAAAACCGTAATAGTTGGACAGATTTAATCCACTTCAAAGAAGCCCAACTGCCGTCGGACTACAAACACCTGTTGCTTTCTTTTTTTTCATCCAGTCTCACATCTGTTCAAACTACTCAACACCACCAACAGCTGCAGCAGGAACACAACAGGTGCCACTAAAGCAGACAGGATCTCATTACAACAGGAGCACAGAGACACAGAGAAAAATACACATGAAAAACAAACAACAACAACAACAATACCAGCTGTGTGTTCATTTATCTCTGAACTGCGAGGAAATATTAAAGGAGGAGCAACACCAGCCATCGCAGCAGTTTTACGCACCTTCCAAACCTGCGGCGCATGACGCTCCCTTTGGTTACTCGGACCCAAGATCATAACTGCTGTCAATACACACCTGAACACCACCATCGACTAACTGAGGCCACAGAAGAGTGGCAGAGTGGAGCAAAGACTCCACCAGGGGGACGATGCAGAGCCCAGACTGGAGAACGTGTTCTACAGTTTCTCTGAGCACTCGTGGATTCTGGGGGCAACTGTTGTCAGTCACTCACTGACTGGAGTCACGTTGACAGACACCTGTTACTGCTCTCAGCAACTGCTACACCGCGTGTCACTGAATCCATAAGGCTCTGGGTGATGGTGTCACACTTCAGTAGCCAACCCCACCTCCACCTCCACCCACTCCTCGTCTGTGAACACTAATAAGTTGCTAAAATCACGCTGGGAGAGAAGAGCTCATACTGTCAGACTGAATGAAACCTGACCTCCATTGGTTCCAGAATTGTCTAAGGCAGGGGTGTCAAACTCATTTCCACCAGGGGGCCACATCAGCAATACAATTCCCCTTAAAGGGCCAGTTGTAAATGGAAGACTGTATCGATCATGTATAGCATATATAGAGTTTAGTGAATGCTTTTTAAGCTCCCGTGGGCCACACAAAACAGCCTGGCGGGCCACATTTGGCCCCCGGGCCTTGAGTTTGACACATATGGTCTAAGGGATTTATGTGTCACATGGTTGTGGAAAGTATTTAAGTTGATTAAGGTGAGAAGAAATAGAGAAAATGGAAATTGGTTTATAATTTCTTTAGAAATATGTTCATTAGAAATGCACAAAATTTAACTTTTTAAAATTTAATTTCAGTGCATTTTCCCTGTTCTCAAACCAGCTTGTAGCCACTTTCTGTCTAATTCTAGCTTTTCTTTGGGCTAACATTGAGCTAGTGCTGTAACCACTGTATTTACATGAAAGTGAAACTCCTTGTCATTGTGACACAGCACACCACTGCAACAACCAAATGTGACAGAGCACCTCAGTGGTAACTTGGTGGACTCGAACCTAGGTCCACTTCCTTAACCACTAAGCCAAAACTATCAACTATTAGTTTTATTATAATTTTTATTGGCTAGCATTTACATACCAAACTTGGTCAGCTATTTCAAACAGTAAATTGAAACAAGGCCATTTTCAGCTAACATTTTGCTCTTTTGGCCACAATAAATTCATTTTACGCCTTAAAATATATTTTCCCTATTTTTAAGAATTTTTTGCTATCCTTTTCATTTTGTTTACGCCTAATCTGTATTTTTTATTTTATTTCACATTTGTTTTCAAAGTGTCAAGATGTGTCCTAAAATTTGAATTTGTTTTGAATTGTTTTTTTTCCTCCGTCAATTTATGTAGAGTATTGTTTTGCACAAATCATTTTTCTAAAAGCAAACTTCCGTCTTGAGGGTGGGCAACGAGAAGACAGGTTCTGAACTCCTCGAAATCCCTACAAGTCGTCCGACTGCCCTACAAAAGACAATTGAAAATTAAATGTGTCACACTAACCTCATTAAAATACTCACGCACACACATATTCATACAGAAGGAGCCCCCAGTGTCAGGTCACAACTAATTCTATTCTTGTGACAGATAAAGAGAGATGGTGGGTGTGGTAAAAGAAAATGATAACAGACATTCACACCTTCATCAACTGCCTTCTAATTTAAAAAAAAAATCTAAAAAATGTTTACAAAGTGGTCTCTACAAACAAATGGCTGTTTTATGGTGATATAAACCAGTTACATTCATATGTTTACTGTTTTTAAATTATTTCTTGGTTCAGTTTTGTAAAATTATTATTACAGGGGTTCCTTGGTTAGTGTTAAATTTCGTGGATGAATGAGTGGATGAAACACATCATCACACGAATACACCGAAGATGACTTGTTTACAGTTACAGGTTATACGCCATGCATTGGATTGTGCCACATTGACTAACTTTTGTTTTTTTGTTTTGTTATTTTGCCTTTCATTGTGACTCCCAAGTTTAAGTCAGACTCTTCTGATGTCCTAGATTACGAAGCTAACACTGTGTTAGCACGGGTGAGTGACATAGGTACTTTTGTCGTAGGAACGGAAAGTCGAGGACCCCAAGTAATTTAGAAATCAAGAAGACTACTGGAGGAAATAGATAATTAATGAGGCTACTTGGAAAAATGGGAATATGTTTTAGAGCTGTAATCTTTTCAATCTGTGATTATGTATTTCTTCTGAACCGTGCTGTCATCATAAAGCACAATACACCGAACACAATTTGTTTACCACTGTATGCCATGCGATGGATTGTGCTACATTGGCTTTATTCCGACTTTTTGCTCTTCATTATGGCTCCCAGGCGTAAGTCAAACATTTTTTTATGTTCCAGATTATGATGTCACCACTGTGTTAGCGTAGCTGAGTGACATAGGTACATACTATTTGTACAATATACAATTTCCCACTTTCGTCGAAAATCAAGTTACACCTTTGGAACAGAACTCCAAGTGGAGGTGCCCGTGGAGTTAGTTTCCCCGTTCACTTATCTTGCGCAGAGCTCTGTTTGATAGTCTAGCTCCATCACTATTTGCAGTAAATCACAGATATGTGTTTACGCTGACAGCACAGCACTGCTAAAGACAAATATTGTTTCAGGTTCATTGCCCACAGAATGTAAACTGTAAACCTGTTGGAGGTTTTTCTAGAACTCCACAGTGTTTTGCTGTGCTGGCCTGTTAAGTCACCCACTCAGAGAAGTGGAGGATGAGAAGTACATTGTGTCTTTCACAGCCAACAGTTGGCTGGTTGTCATTTGGCTCAGGACAGTCCGTCCTCACTTGGCCCCCGTCCATTTAGGGGGAGGACATCTGGAGTTTCTCTGGTAATGTTGGCAACAGTTGTTTCAGACAGAAAAGGTAAAAAAGAAACATCATTAACATTCCACATGGAATCGTTCTGATGACACTTGGAAGAACGAGAAAGTGCATTTCCATGCACGCTGAGGTTTAGCTGCGGCTTCACAGCAGGCTTAACAAGACTACTGCCCCTGTGCCAGTGTGCAAGCTCATTAGCACAGAAGAAGAAGAAGAAGAGGAGGAAGAAAAAGAAGGATAAGGAAGAAGAAATGAAATGAACAGCTAGCATGTTAGCTGTTAGCATGGTAGAGATGGACTTAAACCTAAAAACTCTTTTGTGTTTCAAATGTTTTAAGACAGATATCACACTGTTTTATATTATTACCGCCCTACTACAAGGCATAGCTTAACACAATTTGAGCTCGTAGTATGCTAAAGTGTTTACATGCTAACATGCTACGTCGCAGCTGTGATTTCTGGGATGATGTTTTGAAGTTAATTAACTGTCACTAATGCTTTTTGGTAAATAATAGTAAAGCTGACTTTGTCTATATCTGTATATATTTTTTTTTTTACGGATTTGTCCACCTGTTACTTAGCTTAGCTGTGTTACATTACAGTACAGAAACATATTACAGTACGAAAAATTAGGTAACATTTGTAAAAGAAATAACAGAAAAGTAAAAATGGACAAATTCAGTTTATTTATCTTTTTGCATGCTTTTTAATATATTACATAATTTATGCCAACTTGGCTTTGGAGTTTAGCCAAATGCTAACTATGTTCAGTCTAATTAAATTCTTTAACTGAGCAAATCGTTGTGAAAGTTGTTTTTTTTCCCATAGACTTATCTTCTATTCTATAACTTGCCGTAATGAAACTGGAATGGAAATACTGCAGCAGGAAAATCTCACACTAAAAATTGCAATTTTATGTCACATTATTCAGTAATCAGCATTAATCCTGTTAGTCTAGGATAATACCGTGTAACAACAGGGAACTGGATGGTGGTACAAAGAGGAGCAGCCTGTGGCAGTTTGTCAATGAGAGGCTTATCAAGGTGGACACACCCACCAGATGTGAAGGCTTACGATATAAGCTGATGCGAAAGCTAATGGCATTACATGTACAGTATTATCGGTGTATGCTGTGGTCTCCTAACGCCGGATACACATTACATTATCTCTGCATCTTCAACAGCACGAGTTCCTCATTGAGACACAGAGTGATGTTAAACTGTGAAACAATAACACAGGTGTCTGTAGAGAATCACTTCACTGTTGTGATTTGTGTTTGTACAGTCTGCACAAACACAAATCAGAGAGAGGACAACTAAATACACAAGTAACTACACCAGCTAAATACACAAGTAACTACACCAGCTAAATACACAAGTAACTACACCACTAAATACACAAGTCAGCTAAATACACAAGTAACTACACCAGCTAAATACACAAGTAACTACACCAGCTAAATACACAAGTAACTACACCAGCTAAATACACAAGTAACTACACCAGCTAAATATACAAGTAAATACACCAGCTAAATACACAAAATAGACAAGTAAATACAGATACAAATAAGATTAGCCAAACATTAGGGTGAGAGCACACTGTAAAAGCCACATCAAAGTAAATGTTACCCCAATGTTATACGTGCATTTTCTTGCTCTTTTATATACTTTAATACTCTTGTAGGTGCAATTGTAATACCATCAGTTTTCCACTGGGGATGCATGAAGTCTTTCGAAAGAAGCAGGACAACTACAGTCGAACACTGCCTATGAGGTACTGCCTATGAGGTACTCTAGTTGTACAGTTGTATACCTAATCTATCCTACAGTAACCCTCACCCTAACCTTAATACTAACCCTTCAACCCCAACCCTAACATTTTGATCCTGACCTCATTGACTGTTAGGTGTAGTTGAGAGAAAACAAGTTGGAAAATGTACTTTTGTCTCAGGTAGAGTGTTTTGGAGGTAAATAAAGAAGAAGTCAGATTTAACTAATGTTCATCAAATAGAATACAGTGGTTCAGTCAAAAAAAAAACAACTAATGTTCATCAAATAGAATACAGTGAAAAAAACCAAATCTCCATTTCAAGGCCAGGCTTTCAAGGTTTACTCGGATACAGCCGTGTGACTTGTCCTTCTCACAGAGACAGAGAGCACAACACCATCTAATTAAATGTAAAATTTCCCAAAGACGACTGTGTTTGGTGGGTCAGGAGTGAGTATGCTGGGGTTAAAATAAGACTGCAGGAAATGAATGTGAGTCAACTCAATATCCTCTCAAGTCATTGAAACATGCACAAGGGCCTTTCAGATGGTTCGGCAGCACAACACAGTGAACAGACAACTCGGTTGTTGTCTACTTCTACAGACAGACAGTGTCACGACTGTACTTTCTACCCACTGGAGAAAATATGCAACCACTCGTGCAGACATCCACTTACTGTTTACTGGGGATGTAATGCTGCACTGGTTAAACATCGATACAAATGTCGGACAATTCACACTGGTTGGAAAAAAAAAATAAAAAGAGCTTCAATGTGTAAGCAGTAGACTGCATTATCTCAAAAAGTCAGTGATGGTACGTGCCCAAAAATATGGTTGTGACCTCTTTTAAACCAAGGTCTCACTTCCCCACGTAGTGACATACAGTGACATTCAGGTGTTTAAACAGAACAGAGAAATTCTTCCACAGACACAAACAGTATTTTAAAGTGTTTCTGAAAAGTAAAGAAGTTCCAGTTAATATTTTTTATATTTTTGTGTGTTTTTTTATATATTGACAGTTCACGAAGTAAATAAGACCATAACTTTTAATTCAGGATTAATAACAATTTGCAGTGTTTCTGTAAAGAAATTTGAATGTTGTGTATAAAGATAACAATTTCACTTTATGAAGTATATTTTGTCATAATTTGGTCTGGAGCTTATTTTGTTTCAAATAAATCGTGATAATATCGTATTGTGAAGAAAAAAATTGTGAATCTTATCGTGACTTGAGTTGGAGCTTATTTTGTTTCAAATAAATCGCGATAATATCGTATTGTGAATCTTATCGTGACTTGAGCGTATTGTTACATCCTTACTGTTTACCCTACAAACTTTGCTGGTGACTTTTGAAATTCAAAGTCAAACTATATGATTACAGACGTTAATAACATGAGCTTCAGCCACAAAATGCTAAAGAATTATTAGTTGGTAGGGCAGTGGTACGCCATGTATTTAAGTATTTAGGCATTTTTTACTTTTTTTTTGGTCATCTATCCTCATCCTTTCAATTTTCTGAGGCCTCTCTAGCGCCTCCTGGCAGCCCCCACTTCGAAAACTACTGTCCTAGATATCTCATGTTGCCATAAAAACGCCTTTACTGAAGCATTCTTTGGTCATCCAATCAAATCACTCAAAACACAGATGTAGTTGTATGTCTGCTGAAAGGCCTCGATGTCAACAACTCAAAATGTGATTGGTTAAACAAACAATCAACAACCGAGATCCAAATTAATCTTGTCAAAGTTATGCCTGACAGAAAAGAACACTTTTTTTAACAAGCTACTAGTTAACTGAACTAGCATCTTGTAAATACAGTACAGCAATTGTATAATCTTGTCAAGAAAAATAGTTTTATGTGTGTTTACGTCTCCATACAAGAAGAGTTGAGAAGAATTACATTGAAATATTTGTCCTGTTACTTGTAGTGCAGCCTTTTTACAGTATAGCATGAGTAATAAGAAGATGAAATAAATCCACCAGAGTAACATAAGTGTCGTCATATTTCAACACCCAGCGTGACTTCAGTCTGGGAATCTACACATCAAGCTACAGAACAGCCGAGGATAAGATCAATGCCAAATGCAATACATTAGTACTTCTACGTCTAAATATATCCATGAAATAAGTCATGACGGCAACAAAGTGAACGAAAATTCAATCAGACTCTTCCATTTGCCCATAGACTCACAGCTTCCTGTTCAGCCAGGGATAGGAAGCAGCATGTTAGAGTGCAAAAATGAAAATAAAGTAAATTAGCACACGGCAACTGAACCATGAAGAGAAAGTTAAACTGTGACACAAGTGCTGACAACGTTAACCTAACACCTGCACCTGAGAGACACTTTAACATCAGCTCACAGTCTTCAGATACAGGCTCAAACATGATCTAACTTACCTCTTGTTGCATAAAACATGCTCTTCCAAAAGTGTTTGTGTATTGTATTTCAAAGAGAATAATTAAAATTGTTGTAGGATCACAAAAAAGACAAAAAAAAAATGTAGATCTTTAAAAGCAGTTAAATTTAAGCCAGTCCCCCCCCCCCCCCCCAGAAAATACAATTGGACAAGCAGCTAAAAGTCAACCTAAAGTAAGCTAAAGGTAACCGTGAGGGACCATCCTAACTGAAACACTGAAAGCAATAAAATGACCAAAATAATAACTGAACACTGTGTTGAGATAAAGTTAAACAACGCTGAGAAAATGTTATCACTTTGGGCAAAAAAGACAGATGGGAAAAATTGCCAGCATAGAATTAGCTGAGAGTCAGAAAAACTAACAAAGTGCTGAAAATGTATTTACTGAAATTGTATTTCCAAAAATATCCAAAGTAAGCGCAGAATCTACTCAAAAACAGACGGAGGTTTAGCCAAAGAAAAAGATAACAATTAATATCTGTCAAGGATTTGCTCATAGAGAAAGTACGCAGAAAGGAACCAAAATACATTAGCCGAATGTACAGCATGACTCAATGAGAAGATTGATGAAAAAACAAAAGTTTACCAAGACTTTGTTAAAAGCCTTACATTTGGCAAAGACAAGATTTCAGACAACATTTACCCAACAACATATCCAAAAAGAGCCCAATTACAAAATAATGGAATGAATTACAGCAAGGTTTGGGCCACGTTTATCCCCAAGTTAGCCTAGCAATTATTGCTACATTGGAAATATGGTATGAAATTGTTTTAAATATGTTTTCAAAAAAACAAATACCACATGTTACATGAAGCCACCAAAAGGTCCACTTACAGTGTATTGTACTTTACTGTACTATACTGTATTATATTATATAATACTGTGCTATACTGTGCTAAGCTACGCTGTTCCACAGATGACAAAAGTACTGCCAAAATTAGCCAAATAAATGTGATTACTCGCCTTAAAATAACAAGAAAAAAAAAACATGTAAGTAGTACATGTAATGAAGTACTTACTGTATAGTTGAATATCATGTTCATAATAACAATAATTATAACAACAATACCAAGGGTTTTTTTTTTTAAACCGTGCCTCTAAAAATACACAGGGTTCTTCAACTTCATTACTCATTTCAGAAATACTACCGTTGTTTTGTGAGTACAGAGGAACTGTGTAGGTCTGTGTGATTATCTTTTATTTATTACGCCTGTCACCGCAGAGTGAGTGTGGGGGAGTATGTATCTGCATGGTGGAGCCGTAAAAACATGCAGCTCACAGTGTAGAGTAGAAAGCCAACAAAGCTCCACTTCACTCTGTACTGTATGTCATATACAGTATGTAGATGCATGTCACTAACTGAGGGAACCATCAGGTTGTCGCAGCCTGGGATAATGTCACAATATCAGGTTGCTGCTAGTTGCACATCTAGCAGGTTATAGAGTAACCCCCACCATGACGGACCAGTGCATGTGGTTAAACTTTACGGTGACAGCCCAGCAACGTGGGAGCTGAAACCACCCTGCTGTGGATGAGTAGTCACTTAGAGGAAGCATGAGCCGAGATAAGTAATAAAGGGCTATATGAAAATACAGTAACAGGTTAAAAAAGAACGAAGAAAGAAGAAGAAATGTAATTTTTAAAAAAAATCAGCATTTAGAACTGGAATTGCTAAATAATATTGAAAAATATTTTAAATTAAACACATGAGAATTTTGTGCAAATTTTCGATATTTTACATTTAAAATGTTTTATTTCTTCAAGCTAGTTTTGGCCTTACACTTGGAAATTGTTTGGAAATGTGTGTTTTTAGGTCCTTATAGCTATTTTGCTATGCTTTTGCCAAACAATTTAAACATATTTTTTGGTACCTACTATTAGCTCTATGTGTTAACTCTTAGCTATTTCAATACAAAAATAGATACCTTTACCAGGGGCTTTTCAGACAAATATCCAAGTTGCATATTATATAGTTTGTGACTGATCCTCAAATTTTTATATTTTTTTGGTTACCTATAAAAATATATGTATATATTTCATGTTTACAGTAGCCTGTGCTAACAGCCATTTACTTACTGACTTACATTGTGCAATTCCAAGGCTCACTCTGTGTATGTTCTAAGCATCTCACAATTTATTTAATAACTTATAGGTACCTTTAGCAACTCCTGGGCTAAGGTCTGTGCTTTTAGCAATGAATTTGCTTGAGAACCACTGAACATGAAGTGAAGAATGGAGTGAATCATGACCATGCCGGCTAGTGTAGCAAGACTGACAGTGTTGTTAAACTTTCTAACTTTTGACTCTGAGAAAGTCCTGATTTGTGGTGCTTTTTGTTGTAACACTATTTCTCCAAATGAGATGAAATAAACATATTTTGTTAAAATGCATCTGTATGCATTTTCACATGGATAAATATTCCCACATTAACAAACTGCAAAACAGTAATTATTAGTTACATTAAAAGTTTGAGGGGGGAAAAAGTCATGTTCAATATGTAAATTTGACATTTTGCAGTAGTAGAAGCGTTCTAAATATTTCTATATCAAAATGCTCTGGTTTGCACTTGGAGCTGAGGCCCGACCTGTGCTTTCTTCACTGTCCGTTATGAGCACCAGTTGCAGCAATGAGTGACTGCAGCCAAACAAACGCATGAATAATTACACATTTTTCTCAAGGCAGTAGTTTCAACGTAAAAGTTATTCTGTGGGCAGAAAATCCAAACAGACGGTCATTTCACTGGAACTGACCACAACAAGAGATGAGAATTAAAGTAGCAGTTAGTCACTTACCTCACACACTCCACCACAGCTCCACAATAAACACTTTCATCACAACATGTCCACGGGGAGCATCAAACACAAGTAACAATTATGGCAAATCTTCATCAGATGCAGAACCAGGGCAGCGGTGAGTCCACGGAGGTCCCTGCTGATGCTGGAGCATTTCAGCGCATCAGGTCCACGGCTGTGGATGAGCACTGTTTGGTCCTCGGGTACGTGACGGACGCACAAGCTCAGGTACAGGAGAGCGACACACACCCTCGGTTTGACAAACCAGAGGAGCTGCTCACAGGGCAATGTTGGTATCACTCCGCCGCTGCTGAAGGGGCTGCTACTCCTGCTGCTGCTGCTGGTGGTGGTGGTGGTGGTGGTGATGGAGCCTGAAGAGCGGCTGTTGCTGCTGCACAGGCGCAGAGCTGCAGCTGCCTGTGCACCGTGAGGCATGTATTAGTGCACGCTCCCGACAGCCCGTGCGCTGTTTACAGTCACTCCGACGCTGGTCACTGTGAGAGAGCGTCTGTGCTTAACTGTAGGAGCTGGCACTATTTTTATGTCATGAGCACGGATTTGAAAAAACAGAAAGATGTAAAGGGGCAAAGCCGGAACAAGCCGCTTTTTTAGGCGTGGGCTGTTTGATTTTAAAGGAACAGGCGGTTAGAGCAGCAGTGAGAGGGTGGCACGCGAACACCAACACACAAACACAGAGAGACTATTTCCTCAAACATTTTCATAGGTGTAGTTTCAGCAAAACGTACAGATTCTGCTTCCTTTATCGATCTTTACATCACCAATTAAATCAACTTGCGAGAATATTTTGGATTGTCAATGTTGGAAAACACAGATCATGCATCTCCCTCTACTTCCCCGCAGGGGGTGCTGAAGATGCATATTAAAGGTTAAGTGAGAACCCCCATTCATTCATTTTCCATTTGCTTAATTCTTTCCAGATAGACAAGAACCAAGCCCACTGGGCGTACCCATTGGTACAGAGCTGTGTACTGTAAGTATTGCATTTGTTTGATCATTTTACCCCGTGTACGATTTACCATCAGTAAATCCAAAACTCCTACAATAATTTGACCCCGTCATCAGGCGACTTACTAAATTTACCAGCACAACAGGAAACAGATCCTACTCACCCAACTCTATAATGTAATGCTGACTTATGAGCCAGCATTGTATCATGGCAGAACAGGCCTAGCCGACTTTATTTGTTGAGGTACTACACTACTGAGGACATGCTGGTCTGTGGAGCTGTACACACCCAACAACACTGTGCAGATTTCTTTTCCCCTCAAAAGTACAATAAACGTGTCTGACACGGACTCTCCTTCCATTCCGTAAACAACTTTTGTTGTTTAAAATATATTTTAATAAATCAAAATACATAAATAAACAATATAATATTTTCTTCCTTTTATTGTTGCGTGAACAGTTTGAAGCTCAGCTGTTTACTCTGGACATTTCAAACATTCTGTCTTTATCATTTTTTCTTTATATTTTTTTATTCCAGATTTTTTTTTTCTTTTGACTTTGATGTTCTTAATGGCGGTTTCCATGGAACACTTGCATGCTTTTGATTTGACTGGATCTTTGTTTTTCTTCTTTTTATTGTTATATCATTTCCAACCTCTCCTACAGTTCCCTTTGATATCAGGAAGATGACCCGACACCACCTATTCTATTCTCCCACCCCCTTTTTTTTCCCTTTGTGTTCCCACATGCAAACTTTTTTTTTTTTTTATCCACGTGCACGGTCAGTTACGGTAACTCCTGCCTGTGGCGTTCTCCACTGCTTGTGTACAATCCACACAATGAAAGACATTTCTGGGTCACATTTTAAGAAGAGAAGACATGTGAAGAAAGAGCATAAAGTGAAGGAAACATGAAAAACCCCTCAGCCGTGTGCGACGTGCAGCCAACTCACTAAGTGCTCAGCCAGCTGCACAGAGATTTCACTGAGGTCAAGCAGTGAATGACCAGGGAGTCATTGTACTACGGTGGGTATGATTGGACAGAAAGAGGCGAGAGGAAGTAAAACAAATACACAGTTTGTTTCATTTTTAACATCTGTTGTATTACTTCTTTTCCTTGCAGACTTCATTGTTTTATCAAAGAGTCAACCAGATTATTGTTGCACAATAAAAAAACAAACAAAAAAAACAAAAACAAAACAACAACCTTGACCATATGTAGCGGTAAAAGTATATATTTTGATGAAAGGGCATAACTCAGTCACAGCGTGGTGAATTATGCAAATATGTATTACCAATCTAGGTAATAAGAATATTAGTACTATATTACTTACTAAAATAACACATTTCGGCTATCAACTGCTGTCAAATTGAAAAAAGAAATGCACGTTGTTTCAAATTCAGTACATTTTCCTTAAGAAATACAGTCACAGTGGGTAGTGGTTTAAGGAAGTGAACCTGGGTCCGGAAGGTTTCATGTTCGAGTCCCCCAGCTTAAGGTTACCACTGAGGTGCTCTGATCATGGCACCATGGCACCGTCCCCACACACTACTTCCCGGGCTCTTAAAGCTGCCCACTGTTCACTTTGGTGATGAGTTAAAAGCAGAGGTTACATTTGGTTGTGTGCAGTGGTGTGCTGTGTCACTGACTTTCCTTTCCTTTCCTTTTCTCAAACGGCATGTGTACCGTCAATGGTCCTTGGGTTCCCTCTAGTGGTATGCGGGGAAATCAGATTTATTTTAATCTTCGACATCTTGGCTCTACGTATGGCTCCAAAAATTGATTAAAAAAATCATTGACACAAGTTTAGATAAAGACTCTGACAAACGTCAGTCAAAGCCATCAGTTAACGGCCAGCTCTACTTTTCTCAAGTACGTAAAATAGGTGAGTTTGCTTTTGAGATTACAAGAGTAATCATAATAATCATAATAAGTTTAAGATAAGTTTAAGATAAGTTTAAGAAGAGGATTTAATTTTCAGGACGAGGAAAGAAAATGCTGTAGAGGTCACCATATCTGTGGATTGATTGGTAGGCTGCTATTACATAGACCTTCCTTCAGATGGCGCCTCAAAGCCTGGTTTGTATCCTGGATGTGTATAGATCGACACCTAAGGGACTCGTCATCCTCAATCAGGAGTCCTCTGTTTAAACATCTGGTGAAGGACATGTTTCTTAGTTACACTACGTTCTCAAAAATTGTATATCAAATTTACCTGTCGTGCAGAGCAAATTTTTATTTGACCCTCAATTGGACTGAATCCCAGTCCAACTTCCTGAATACTGATGCTGGGCTGTGCTCCATCCCTTTCCTCCAGGTTGTGTTGTGACGGAACCTGCAGCAGTTCTGCAGTTTCCTCTGATTGTGTCTCTTTAAATGATCGGACTTTTATGCCATGCTACATAGTCAGGTACAACAGCCAATGAATATTTTTCCACTGCGCAGGTCATCTGGGGTTCCCCAGCTTCCTTTGGAGATACCACTGATGCGAATGTCAGTGTGAATGTCCGTCTCTGCCTATACAGAGGCTCCTCGATTTACGTCTGAATTCAGCGTCTGCTGCACAAAGTAACTCGAAGTTTGACGTACTGTACATAAGTGCCTATATGTCACTCACCCACGCTATGATGGTGACGTCATAATCTAGGACATACAAACATCAGAAGGCTTTGATTTACACCCGGGAGCCATAATGAAGGGCAAAAACTTTCCAAAAACCAACACAAACGAACGTAGCACAATCCTGTGTGTGCCGTACACCCGGCGAATGTAAATAAAGCCGTTTTCCGTGTATAATGCCACGTTTATGTACGAAATTCTTCATAAATTTTAGGAACATGGCGATGTAACCATGAAACGCCGTAGGTCGAGGATGCTGTAAACCTCCTGCTTGTAGCCTTGCTGGTCATTTCGTTCCACACACTTGTTCCATGAATTCAGGTATTTGTTCCAGTTTACTTGCCACACTGAAAATAAATGAGGTTTTTCAGACAACCAGCACTGCAATTCCAGGCAGTACAAAAAGTTAAACTTCAAGCTCCCACCCATTAGAAGTTTGGAACTTGTGAGACACTTGCAAAAAGCAAAGTAAATCAAAGTTCCTAAGGCTAAATGGATGTTCGTTTAAGGGCAAGGCCACTCTCAAACCAACCACTGTCTTCCTTGACAGAGTTTAATACAAGAACTGAACAAAAAACTTAATAGGAATAGGCACAAATTTAAAAGAAAAAAAACTGTGGTTCTTTAACAGATCATTTTGGATGGTTTCCACTGACATCCTGCGTTCTGCTGATAATGTCAAACTGAAGCAGTGGTTTCTGTTGCACATGAACCCCTTCTTATCCCCTGGACATTGACCCCACCTTACGCTGCAGTGACCTCAGTTTGAATGGTTGCATTGTTCAAATATATATGTTGAAATTGTAAAACCAATTAATCAATCAATCAATCATTCAACTGGCCAACTAAACCACAATCCGACTTACCTACCTTTTCATCCACCCATCTATCAATTTAATCATCACTTTCATGTTTTTTCACCAACCCAAATGAAAGAAGTTCTTTCCAGGACACTTCACAACAGTTACTTTTGCAGAAGTGTAACTGAAAAGTAAAGTTGTAAGATACTAAGTTTAGCATCGGAAATTATTGTGCAAAAGCACTACTGCTTTCATTTGATTCTGTAAAAGCACTCTTGTGCTTTTTCCTACTTCTTGTTAGAACTTTAGACTTTTCACATTAAAAACCCTCTTGTCTTTAGTCTGTTACTAAAAGCTGTACAAAACTCCAAACGATTTTAGTTGTAAGACATTTTACGGCCTCAAATGTTTATGGTAATACTTATGGTAAACAAAACAGACACACATTGCGATTTGGTAATGGAATAACATGACAAAACTGTAGAGGTTTAACAATAAAACTATTATGTGAGAGGTTTGACCTCCATGTGGCCTCTGGGGATTGTTTTATAGTTTTACAGTTCAACTACAATAGACCTTTCTAGTGATTGCTGTTAATGAGGTGTGTCACTGTGGTCACTCTTTTCTTCTGTTTGGTTTTAGAATGTTTAGGAAGAGCTGGTGTTGTGTTTACATTTCTCTTGGTGTCACAGTATTACTGACATTTCTATCATATTTAACCAATTAAAGAATTCCATTGAATGTCCAATGGTGTAAAACATGACCAATATTAAATAATTCACCCTCCTAGAAGCTGTACTGATGAAATAGGTTATTTGTTATAAAATATCGTCTCAAAGTATATTTAAACTGTTTTTATTATGGGTTATTATTATTATTTTATTATGGGTTTTTGTTGTACTGAGCAAGTTAGTATGCCGTATACATTAATGTTTTCACACTATTCTTGGGTCAGTCAGTTGTTGTGTAACAGTTTGATACTGTAAATGTCAACTTGTTACACAAGTTGACATTTATCACTTACATCGTGTGGCACTTTGGTCTCTGTCATTGGTGTGGAACATTTGACATTTGACATTAAAACCAAAAATTGCAGGGATTATTGAGGAGGAATATGTAAACACTTGACCTTGGTTTGAAAATTTGAAACTAGTTTTCATATTACTTAGAATATTTTATGCTAATTTCTGCTAATCAGCATTTTACTGAATTAAAACTGCTTTTTTTGTCAAATGTTAGAGTTACTAACTTTGAGTTGTGGCAGTTGGTTTCTTCAGGGGTCCTTTTTTTTGACATCACATCCTGTCACATGAAAGGGTGGTTACACTAGTTGACATAAGAGGGAGAAGTTTGACTTGGCAGACATATTTTCCCTCGTTGATACAAATTTAAGAACCTTATTAGTTTTAGGGAGAAAAAAAAGTCTGATTATGCCAATATATTTTAGAGGCTGTTTCTTTTTACACATTATTTCAAAAATGTATATTTTTGTGCTATATTATACGGTTACACTAATTAGATAATCTCAGAGTTAATCTTCTTATCACAAGCCAGCCACTAGAAAACGTGACCATGAGCAGGAAGTCAGAAGAAAACAACAGTGTTTGAAGGCATCTTTCTGCTGCTCCTCCCCCATTTTTGTCAACTTGGTGGAGCGTCTTTTTTTTTATGGAAGTGAAAACACAATTGTAACATAATAATGAAAATACATGATGCCAACATGTTGAACATGTTAAACTTAAATATTTTGCCACTGTTATTAATGTGTATAAAAGTGTTTTTTTCTGCAGTGTTTTCGATTGGTCCTAGAATTTTAAATTGCTATTTTATAGTGTCACATTTCTGATTTAATTTGTTACAATAAATAAGCTGTATATATATAATATGATATATTTGAAACGAGGTCCAGGTCTAAATTACACTGTTACATTCTGTTTAACTTTTGGTATCTGAAGGCAACACAAGCCTTTTCTGTAAGCTCGTAAATTAAACAATTGTGCTAAATAATTATATCATTCGTGTCACTTCCGGAACCCCGTGCTTTGGTTTGATACAATTGTTATACACCCTTAAGAATGTCCTCAACAAACTACCTTGAAGACGAAGCCTTACATTTTTCCAACTTCCCCTGAACGCGACAATGTCTCAAACTTATTCAAGAGCGTTCAAGTAGCGTTCAGGTACATTAAAACCATGTAGTTACTCAAAGTTAATCTTCTTATCACCAGTCAGCCACTAGAAAACGTGATGAGGAGGAAGTCAGAAGAAAACAACAGAAGCGGAGAAATGTGTTGTCACTGCTGCTCCGCCCCTATCACTACCATCACCAACAATCGCCAGCATCATCATTTTGCCATTTGCTCACAGGCAGTTAAAGGGTGAAGCTGAGAAACAGCATAAATCAATCACAGAAGTGGCCGAGCGACCGCAGTGGGCGTTCAAAGACACCCAGTCAGTCACTTAAACATGTGAGGAGGAAAGAGGGAATGGGAAGTACCCGGACTTTTACTGAGGAGTCTCTGGACTAAGGTTGAAAAGCTGAAGTCGACTGCAGGTCTGAAAGTTGATTCAGGCAGCGCGAAAAAGCTGCACAGCAGAGGAAGACGAGGCAAAGTAAGTAGTGTACAGAGCGTAAGCGCTTATTAATCCGTACTAACACAGTCTGACAGAGCCACGGATTCCACCGGATAGTCTGCACCGCACACCGGAACGACTGACGTTGTCGACAATAATCGATTAATTTAATGACCGTTTGTCGAGATCGTTAGTTATGTGTTTGTGTTTATGCTATAACACAAACACAAAATAAGAAAAGAAAACAGTTTTGTCGGAAAAAACACATCACCTCCATAACTGATCATGTTATTCGATCAACAAAAGTTAATGAATAAAGGTTTGAAGTTTGAAATGAAAAGGTTAATCGACTATTACTACGTCATATTTGTTGCGTTGTAGTATAGTGTACTGACTTGGTAGTTCTCAACTACAGACAACCTGCACTTAAGTAGAATAATAAATAATTAGATATTTAATATAAAAATGGTTACTCAAGAACCTCAGTAACTGCTAAGTATCATCATTTTGTGATTAGGCTTCTCAAACGTTTGGTTGCAGTGCTATTACACAGCCATGAGCCATGAAACAAATGTATTTGAAAATCTATAATAATTTGTCATAATGCTGTGCAAAATCAAATCCACTTTCAGTCAGAGGCTGCAGACTGTTGCTTTGTAGTTTCAATGCTGGATCATGTTAACGACCATAATGATTCATAAAGAAAATTTTGTACAAGCACGGACGCAACCAGTGCAACTTGCAAGTAAGATTGTAAGTCATCTTAGTGATAACACCTACGGCACGATGCGACATTTTCTAAAGCTTTATCTTTTATAGCTTTGTCAGCTGTTGGGCTGTGTTACATACTCACCTGCTAAGGTTTCTCAACCCTCAAAATAGAACAATTTTGAAATCAGAACAGATATCAATTTTTTAACAAAACTAAATGTTATTTATTCACTTACCTTGACTCAAAAGTGATTACGTTACCTGTTTTTTCATTTTTTACAGTTTTCTTTGGGTGCAGGGCGTGCTAAGAACTCCTGGGATAGTACGTCATTTTTGTATGATTAGGTCGTGTGTGACTGGTATGAAGGTTTTTATTCAGGCGTGAGACCTTAATGAGTGTGTGACTAAAGCTGCTGTTTGTGAGAACATTTTAAATTTATATAGCTCACCTTGGCTTCTGACTCTTGTCCTGTGGTGTTTAGTTTGTGGTTAAATCATATCTCAGACAGCCAACAGATGCTGTTTGTTTTGAAGACACTGAGAGCTTTTAGAAAGAGAAGAAAATGAAAAGTCATGGCCATTCCCCCCCCCCCCCCCCCCCCCCCGGTCAAACCAACTGTTGGGCAGTCAGCGACTTAAGTAACTATAGACAGGAGATGCTCAGTTTACGACATCCTTGTTAGCGTTACGTAGTTATGTTGCCATCTCCGATAAATTTATTAAGATAGTCCTGTTCTACCAGTTTGCCTTATGGCGTTAAACCAAATTTTGCACCGGAATTAGTTGGTGAGCAGAGCAGACAAATTCGTTGTCACTCGGTGCTATACCCAGAAGACGGTTTTGCTTACATTTGCTGGTTGGACTCCATAAACTGGATTGTGCTACATTGACTTACCTTTAGTTTGTTTTGTTTTTTTGCCCTTCTTTATAGCTTAGGTCAGAATTTTCTGATGTTTCTATTTCCTAGATTATGAAGCTACCACTCTGTTAGCATTGGTGAGTGACATAGTTACAGTACAGCATGTGAGTTCCGACTTACAGCTAAATCGCGTCACAGGAACGGAATTCTGACGTAAGTCGAGGACCCCCGGTATTCAAGAAATCAAGAGGACTATTAGAGGAAATGTATACTTTAATTTCGGAATTTTTTAACTTGAAAAAACTAAACCTTTTCTTTCTCAATGTGTGTATTTAGTGGGTGGTTTGCCTCTCACTCAAAACCTCTTTTAAGTTGTGTTTAAGTTAAATTAAATTGAAGTTTTAATGGCCAGGAAAAATTACACAAATTGTCACTGCTGTCATGATTCACTTCTGCTTATTGGGGTCTCAGGAAACAACTTACCAAAAAGTGACGGAGACAGAGAGGTTAAAAAAAAGTTCAATTGATGTTTATTTTATCATTATGCAGCAACACCCTTTGATGTTTCTTCACTGGTTATCAGTACCTACTAAAAACGGAACTAAACAGCTTGCAACTTGTACGATTACTTTGCCAACAACAACTGATGGTCTGCTGTCTTTCTACTTGTACTGGAGACACTTCAAGAGAAGTGTGAACACACTAAAATGAACAAAGTGTTGCACCTTGCCACAGCCTAAGCCACATTGCTTAGGCTGTGACCATTGATGACTAATAATCCTGCTGTCTGTTAAACAGCTTTTTTCCAAATAATTTACTCTTTCAGATGTCTGGAAAGTTAACCCGAACAACGTGGGTGAGGTAGCTCGTAAATTGCCTCAGTGACCATGTATTCTACATCTGATCTCTTTGTTTACCTTGGGTTTTTGCATGTGCCGTCAACATGTACGTCAGCATGGTATCTGTTCTCATCAACAGTTAGCAGAAGTCTTTTGTGAACAGTTGTCACTTCATCAACATTCTGCTCTGTTAAAAAAGTAGAATGTGAGGCTGTGCTGAGTTTTTGCCGAGGCAGACGGCAAGACTGAGTCTGGCCCTGCTGGAGATTTTTTCCTGTTGAAAGGGAGTTTCTGTCTCCCCACGGTTGCTAAAATGCCCGCTCAATGTGTGGCTTTTATCCTACTCTATTTTGTATCTTTAATTTCAATTTTAGTATAATCATCGACTCTATATACATTCCTCCATTCCCCCTGTTAATTGGGTTATTAGGGGGATATTTTAAGTTTGATTTCATTTTCATTTTATTTCAAACTGCTAAATCAATTGAGTGACATGAATTTGGGCTGTGTAAATAAAACTGACTTGATTAACCGGTAGTTTAATCTTATGTGGTGGGTTGGATTTATCCAGAAATGAAGCTCCAGTATAAACAAACCACAATATTTACCGCATATGCCTTTACCTTCTTGGTATTTCACTTCATGTGACAAGAAAGTAAGTAAAACTTTGATGTCTATAATTTGAACTGCAGGCTCAGTTGAACCAATGAGGCGTTGAGATGTTATAGATGAATTACATGCATTGCTGCATCATGTGGAGCCCTTAATCAATTGGCTAATGAAACCAAACGGGTGTAACCAAAGCATGTCCCCTGAAAGGTTCATAATCATGGTCGAACTGGAGCCTTAGCTCGAGAACACTAACATTTGACTGGCGCCCCCTGTCTTGAAAGCTGAAAGCAGCTATTCAGGTGCTGAGGATTCTTGTGTTTTTTGAGGTATTTATTTTTCTTGATTATAATTTATTTGTAGACTTAGACTTATGTTTAAGTCATTCAATACCAGAACCTGCAGAAATCTCTCTATTTTCTTAGTCTTTTAACACAAGGAGGAATATGTTGCTCCATTTGCTAACACAAGGAGGAATATGTTGCTCCATATATATATGACAGAAATATTGACAGAAATATTGCTTATATAGTGGATTTTGAAATATACCTATTAGGTTGGATTTATGAATTGGCAGATTCTTTTCATTATCATTTGATAATATAATGATTTTATAATCGTAGTTGTTGGCCCTAATAATCCTAAATCTTGAAGTATGTGAACATTAAGTGTTAACTATAACTAAATTATATTCTTCTGATGATTAGGAGAAAACAATCAGATTTTTTATGTTGAATATTTCTCTGGGACATGGGAGTGAATCGTTTTTGCATTCAGACTTTAATATGGTAAATGTCCAAATGTTTGAGTGTGCAGCTGAATCATCGAAGCATTAATCAAAAAGTTTGGAGCACTAACAGTAAATATTTATAATGTTTTTCCATAAGGGCCAGCATAGCAAATATATGTGTAATGTGGATCATATCCACTCCCTGACCCAGTGAATGTCAAGAGCTGGACATTCTGCAACTGTTTGGTGTCAAATCATGGCCACAAATGTGTCAGACCACTGCAAAGAGCAATCTAAAAATTCCAAACTTGTCCAAAGAAGGGCCATACCAAAAATTTCTGTTAAAATAAAAAATCTTTACTGCAATCGAGTCCTTGCTCTGGCTGACTGGTCTTACATACATCTCTGCCGTAAACACTGACATCTGGTCTTACGAGCGCCAAGGCGTCAGGGTGCTGATAAGCCTCAGTGAAGAACTGCTCTAACTTTCTGTCTGCCTGCTCAGTGATAAACGTTTGGGTGTGAAAACACACTAGAGAGAGAGAGAGAGAGAGAGAGCTCAGTGTTTTCCTGTTGTTTTTTACACAGGGGTGACGATCCTTGCGTCAGTTAAAATGATCCAAGTTATAAACAAGTCATAAATGTTATCAAAAACCGAGGCCTTTAAATACATACACACAGTAGGTATTGGTTAGTTATATGTCTGTTGCAGGTTGAAAAGAGAAGGAGACAGTTTAACCCTGATAATAACTAGCAGCAACAACATTAGCAACAATAACTGTACTTCACAGTCAGCGTTTCAGTTTCAAGCTTCTGTGCAGGAATCTGAAATATTTCTCAGTGAGCACCAGGATCAGCAGGATGTCCAGGCTCGGAATTTCCTAATGAAACTTTTTCATAATGTCCATTTCTGTGATAGGGAAAAAGGGAGATTGCTAACTGCACAAAATTATCAGTTCATACTGAAGGTCAGGTTGCTCAGCAACATTCACCAACAAAAACAAAGAACATAGCAACCACTGACAGAGTATCTGTGCTGGGCGATATATCAAAAATACTTGATGTATCTCGCTATATCTCATCAACTATTTCATGAATATTAAAGGATAAATTTCAGTCGCTTGGTTTTAGTCGCAGACCTTTTCCCTCGTTTCATCTCTGCACGCTCGTTAGAAAACTGAGGAGTGCTTGAAACTCCACGTAATCGCCGATGCAGCCGACATTGGCACAGTTGAGTCTGGCCTTTTCAAGTGGGACCAGTAGTGTAGCGAATGGAAAGACATTATAATAGATAAGCTGCTCAGCAGGTTGATAAGCCTGTTAGATTTTCGTTTTAACGATGGATGAACCACGTATTAGCCTGCAGATCTGGATTAGATTGGTCTACCTCAGTCAAATCTAAAGTTTGTGTTGAGACGAGAGCACCCTAATGGTATGTGCTTCTGCTTTTTATTAAAGAAGCATCAGTAGCCAGATGAAGGAAGACTTTTCCAACTAAAATACCGGAATGTTTTCTCACAGCCTGTTAAACATGTGCATTTTCAGTCTCGCAGCTCAGCGAGTATGAGAAGAATAATCCAAAGTGTCTGTGGCGAAAGCTAGAAACAAACAACACGTTGTTACTATTTACAGTGAAGACAGTGGAAACAAGTAAAGGGTTACTTTCTTATTTTACCCTGTGGAGTGTGAAACTCACAGCATCCCACCCTGGGGTCACAGATACAGCACAGACACATGAGGGTTTTGTTGTCAGCTGATGAGTCATTGACCGCAGAAAGGAAGTGCAACGCAAACATAAACAAACTATGCAAACAACACCAGGAGTAATCAACAACAACTGCACAGGAATAGCAGGAACCAAACACTACAACAGCTACTCTTACACTGTGTCATCACGAAGGGATATGTAAAATGTAATTTGGAGCAAATGTTGAACTCACTGCTCCACATGTTACATCCTCCACTCTGATCATTCCAGTCCAGCCGACCTAAACCTGAACTAAACCTGAAATATAATTAGATATTTTGGTGCAGCCGAACTAAACCTGAAATATAATTAGTTATTTTGGTGCCTTTGGTGTCAAGTATAGTATACAGTGTTGAGTATACACTGGGTTGAGTTTTTTTATGTACTGTATATAAAGGTAGTCCCCAAGAATATTCCAGATCATGGTCTTTTCACCAGTTATTGTCATTGATGCTTTAAGATATTTACTTTAACTGAGATTTCTTTAAATTCTTTAAAAAAACAAATTAAACTACCAACCAAAACGTGTTGCCATATAACTTCAATTTGAAATAAACGAAAACGCTCAGTGCATGTCAGTTTGTCAGTTTATCAGATTATCGTTACATTAAACAATGTTTTTTGCATCATCAGCTTTCCTCATAGGCTGTTCATTAACTCGATCAGTGGCGTGGCTGGATCTCTAGTTTTCTTAGCGATCTGCATTTTCAGCTATTCAATTCATGTTTTTTTGTCATTTCAGTTGTGTATGCGTTAAAATGTACTTTTAATACTTAAATACTTAGTACTTTGTCCACCTCTGTGTACATTATGATAATGAAATGTCTTACTCAGTTGTTCAACCTTTACATCTGACAAAACACATTACAAAATAGACGCAATGGTAACAACACAACAACGATTACTCAACAACACATGAATGAAAAGAGGACCTGATTGGAGCTCAGGAGCTAAGTGTTCTGTTCAACACAAGTGAATGAAGTTACACGAAGATAAGGTGCAAGTAAGATTACAGCTGGTACAACAGCAGCAGCAGACACCAGGTGGAGGGCTGCGGTGGTCCAGGCGTCTGACAGCCTGTGGCTAAATAATCTGTTAATCAGTCTCTTTGTCCTTGCTGTCACACTCTGTAGCATCTTCTTGACAGCAGAGGTTTAGTCCACAAAAACTCGGACGCCAAGCAGCCTTAGATTGCTAAAAGAGTAGAGGAGTATTTGAGTTATTTTAGATCTGAGGACCAAATCAGTACAGGCTGCATTTCTAGTTAACCAGATTGCAGTCACGAGAAAAGTAATGTCTAATGTCTCATGGTGACTGATAGTACAGTGATAGATTACTATTTGGTCTCCGCTAACAGATAGTAGTCATAGTGACTGGTATAATAAAATCTCAAACTTCCTATAGCATCACATGGCTGTGGTCTGTATCAAAGAAAACACCTAAGAGCAAACAATAAGATTTAACAAACCTGTCTCGACTCTTCTCACCCACAGGTTAATGTCCGACCAGAGCAGTACATGGCCTGTATTCTGCTGTCAAAAATGGACACGTCCTCAGCTGACCACACCGAACACCAAAACAGTCACACGCCTGTCCCCGACCCTGCTGTGGACAACAATCCTAAAGAGGACCTGGACACCACCTGTCTCACTGTCCATCTTTACTGCCTGGGGAAAGATGTTGACAAAGACTCTGAAAGTGTGCTTTCATTCCCACCTGGGGAGTATGTAGTGGAGGAGCTGTGCATCGCTGCAGCCAAAGCTTGTAGTAAGTCACAAGTCGATCTGTCTGTCAGAACAGAACACAGACCCAGAACACCATTGCAATATGCATATCATATTATGGTCCCATTTTTGGTCAATGATGTGACAGGTATTGGATTGGAGGCAGGCCAGTCAGGCACCACCAAGCTATATATGTCTCTGCCTCTGGCTCATTGCATGCGATCCTGAAACCCAGCCTGGATGCTAACACCTCTGTTGGAGCATGTTGATTGAAAAACGTTCCAGGTTACTCTTACGACATTTTCCAGTTTAACTCTGCCATGTCTTCCCTGCGGCATGTTGTGGAGAGTAATTTAGCAAAGATGATTCAATTGGTCTGTGTGGCCAACCACACACCTAAGTTTTTACAACACAAAGTTACGAAAGTCCTTCCAGCGAAATACGCAACAGACAACACTCATCACAAATAAAACGGTAGTGTCAGAGGAAACTAGAAATAAGTACAAGGATGACCTAGAAACAAGCCTGAACTTTTTTATAAATGGCTGCTACCGTTAAGGCAGAGGTGCCCAATAAGTAGATCAGGATCTACAAGTAGATGGCAAAGACGGAACAAAGGTGCAAAGGTGGATCAATTGAACAGTAGCTCCCAAGCCAACAAAGTGTGGACACCCCTGCTTTAAGGGTTAACACTCAACCTCTCCCTCTAATAAAGTGTGAATGTAGGTTGAGTTATTTACATGGCTGAACCTCTGAGTGTCCCTGTAAATATATAGTTCTCTAAACTCCAAAAACTTAACACCAAAGTACCCTGAAAGATTAACTGCAAGATTAGCCTAAGCCTAGAGTTTTAACAATATTGAGTTAGACAAGGAAAAAGCTACGTTTAAAACATAAACATTTAGACTAAATTCATTTGAAACCTTTCACAGAAACAGCTAAATGTTTAAATTAGCCACCACATAGCAAACATTCAATCCAAAAAGACCAATATAGACTATTACGATAACTAAAAACCACTTAAAAAATAACTGAAAGGAGTAACTCAGACCTAGCCAACAATAAACCAGAAAGCTACAACAAAGTCATAATAATAGCGTCAAAAATGCTTGAAACCAGTTGACTTAAAAATTCCAGTACTGAATGACTATAGGTTGGAGTAAAGTTAGCAAAACATTAGCGTTAGCAAACATTTATACAACATTCATAAATACAAAGGCAAAAGTAAGCTCCGTTTATTCTTCATTAGCATTAAAGTTCACTTAATACCATTTATATATTATAGCAAAACTAGCTTACAGTAAAAAGTAAATTAAAAAAATTCATGCAGTAATGTCAAGTGACATAGTGTGGTGGTGTAGTGCTTTCAAAATATATCCCTCTCAGATGAATCAAGGTCAGCAGCTAATGTGCTAATGTGGAATCAAGGTCAGCAGCTAATGTGCTAATATGCTAATGTGCCTGGTCTCGTCAAGTGCTGTCATCCCTGTTAACTGTAAATAAGTGTGACGTGGATGCCCCTGCACCTTTCAACTCTGCTGTTGCCTGTCATCAGAGCTGTTTGTTGTCCTCTTAACATTTGTGAGTGAGCAGTTCTCTGTGTGGGTACATCGCTGCTTTCTGATGGACAACTCAAATCAGGAAGTTGTTGGCCAAGACTGTTGGCTCTGTCTTTCACTCTGCCTCAGCTCTATCTCTTTTTGACACGTTTTCTTGCTCCACTCACTTGTAGGCTGATAAGAAAAAACCCCACAATGACTCTTCTCTCCCTCTGCCTGCCGAGGCTGTACTTATGGGGATATTTGTGGTGATATCCCTTTGTCATGGGGAGACTCTGTTTTGTTTTGTGTGGACATTTTGCAGGTCCAAACTGAGTGAAAGGGTATTAGAGGTTCAAGACTGAGTTTGAAGTTAAGAGATAGAAGAGTAAGAAAGAATGATATTTTTAACACGTGTGTACAAATGTAACCAACACAGAAGTGCTTCAAGGGCTCACAAAAACTGTGGGCGTTTTTTAAGATTTTCTTTCTTAATCCTCACAATCCATCACAATATTCTACTTACTCGCTTTTAAAATTAAAAAAAAAAAAGTGTATTTCTTGTTTTCTTTGTTTCGTGCCTTGTAATTAGCTTCAAAGTCAGCAGACAAACCAGTAATTTGCGGACTCAGC
>NC_024320.1:2694273-2709408 GCF_000523025.1 Cynoglossus semilaevis
GAATCACCACAATGAATGAACCAAGAAACAGTTAACCAGAAAAGATGACTAATTATGAGTATCAAACCTTAAGAAAATACGAGGTCCTACTTTGGACCAAAGTCCAAAGTGGACTTTGGTCCAGGAAATGACCCAGGCACTATCCTATCCCTAGCCAAACCTGTAACAATTAAATATTGTTGTTGTTTGGTCCATGTGTTTTTAACAAGAACGGCTTCTTCAGTATTTATTTAGCCAATCAAAACCCTCAGAATATATATATTATACTGTATATATATATTTTATATATTTATATATGTATGTATGTATAATCCTAGTGTGTACTAGTGAGAATCTAATCAAATTGTGCCCAGAGCTACGTGCATTTAATCAGTACCTGAACATAAAATGTGTATATAAAATATGTTGGCTTTATATTAGCAAATATATTTTAATGTTGGTCATTTAAATATTAGCTCCAAGCCTAAAAAGTGTTGAATGTTCATTCTTTCGCTCGATACAAAACACAGTACACACTCAACAAGCAAGTTACAGAAACACTGAGGTGAATCCAACGCCATGAACCATACAGTAGTAAGTTATTAGTTAAATTGAAAAAAAAACAAGCACTTTATTTAAAATCATCTCTGTGTGGTATACAAAAAGACATATATTTACATGATTGATTGATTTGACATTTATTTTTTTGACACGGATTTCAGTGTTAAAATAAAAACCTAAACATCTGTTGTATTATGTCAGTCTGAGTTCCACCACTAATGATTGAACTTTAAGGATCTATTGAGGAAAGTTATTAATAATCTATTAATGGGCAGATACCCAGTACATTTTCATAGTCTGGCCTCGGTGAATTCCAAATGATCAGTCCTGGTATACCTGAATCATAGTTACATCAGTGGCGTGTTTCCCTGCAGCTCATGGCTCATATTATTTTTTGGAACACCTATACACGGAACAAGTGAAGGCTTGTTTGTAGCACAGCCGTAAAAGCACTTCCTCCACTGCGGCTGACTAACTTCCCTTTGCACTCTCATACCCACGCCACACAGTCGTGCTTCATGCTGTGTGACATTGCATGACTTTTTTTTTTTTTTTTTTTGAGGCCCAAAAATTGACCAGCTGATTCATACCTAGTGCTACTATTGGTCATGAGGTTCTGGCAGAATTTGAGTTCCCACAGAAGGGTTTATGGTCATGGGAAAATTCCCTGCGTTTAGACGGTCATTTGGGTTCACTGGTTTGCTTCAACAAACAAACATGCAAAAAAAAAAAAAAAAAAAAGGTTCTTTTAGATTTGCATGCCTAGAGAGCGATGGAGCTGAATGGTGGACCATTGCTGTACACTTACAGTTGCATTCTAGAGTGGAGCCATAACAGAAGCTGTGTGTGTGTGTGTGTAAACAGAAAGTTATCCACAACAATGTTTATACAGAAATACTGACCTGGTGTCTTTGTTTTGAGATGGCCTATTCTTTTAGGAAATAAAATGCAAAAAAAAAAAAAGAAAATCCTCCTTAGGAAGATTTGATCAAAGGCTGTGATTATCTTTGAGCTTAGTTATAGTTTCTTCATGGCAAACTATACTCACTTTTGGGTAACCTTTAGCTGTCCAAAACTTCAGTAGTTGGACCACACCTCTGTCCTACACACAGGGTGTCCTTATTCCAAACCAGGGGTCAGCGACTATATTGGATGGAGGGGGAGAATTTTTCTGGACACACATCTTGGTGGGCAGACACCCAAATACAATGAAATTCATCTTTGTCGAAAAATTACCAAAAAATGAAATCTTTGTTTTTTTTTAATAAAGATGTACTCCAGTCAACATGCTTTTCTACTGTATCAAATACTGGTCCAAATCATACAACAACCACTGTATAGCTGACCATAACCACGAGTCTTGATTGGTGGAAAGTTATTTAATTTTTATATTTTCTTACTTTTTGTCTGTGAAGGGATCGCCCCGGTTTACTTCAACATGTTTGGGCTCATGAGGGAAAGTGACCGGACGTGGTTTCCACCCAACCACATCTTCAAGCTCAACCAGTCAGACAGTGAGAACCTTCACTTCAGAATCAGGTAGAATTTATTTTCTTACATCATACTTATATATTTCCACTTGTCCTTGGTTGAATCATCACCTCCTGTGTGCTGTTTTTATCCAGATATTATTTTCCTGGCTGGTACAACAGCAGCACTTCCTTTCACGCCCATCGCTACGGCGTGTCCAAAGGCATGGAGGCTCCTGTGATAGACGACTGTGTGATGGCCTACCTGTTCTCTCAGGTTGGTGCTGTCACCTTCCTGCATTACTACATTGTAATAGAACTATGAGTCAAGACCAGAAATGCAGGATCTTCAAGTCGGGTATTTAGTATTTCTTAAATGTCAGTAACCTGAGGACGAGCTTGTTTCCTTTCCTCTACCTCTGACTCTGTCTCTGTCTCTACTGCGACCACTTTGTCTTTCTGAGTTGAGAAAACAGGAAATGGGGGCTGTTAACAAAGGCTGTAGTGAAACCATTTAACAATTCTTTTTATGTCAACTACATGAAGTGAACATGAAGTGTTCAGTTCGCTGTGCCAGAGTAAACTTTCTGAACCTGCTGTGAGCCTCCTAAAGACGGAAGAGCTAGATCATGAAGTCATTATTGGATCATTCAAAATAAGAGTGGGTGTCATGGTTCTTTATTCATTAACTAAACGGTTTTAATTATGTTTTTGGCAGAGCGGACATTTAAATTATAACAGACCAAAAACAGGTCTCTCTAGTCCCATTAGTTTCAAACTGAATGAACTTTGGATTTTAAAAAAACTGGGGCAGAGAAGCAGGGTGAGAAAACAACATCTCTCATCTATGTGATCTGCTCAGGTCTCATCAGCTCCATCCTGCATACTCCACATCTTGTTTCCACACAGTCCACACACCTCCATTCATTCCAATCTCTCTAAACCATGGTTCTCATGTTTTTTCTCTTGTTTTTTTTTTTTTTTTTAGTGGCGTAGTGATTTTCTCAACGGCTGGGTTCAAATACCAGTGAGCCACGACTCCCAGGAGGAATGTCTGGGGATGGCAGCGCTGGACATGATGAGACTGGCCAAAGAGAGCAACCAATCACCTGTGGACATCTATAATGACGCCAGGTAGGGTGTGAAGACAATCCTAAAACAACAACACCTTCATGTGAGGCCAAACTGTTTCTGATGTAAATCTGACTTTCCCATCCAGCTGTGGTGACAGTGTGTGAATATGGATTTTCACAGCAACGACACTGTCTCCTCTGGATTCTGAGCCCAGCATTACAATAGTTTCATTACGTGGGCTCAGGCGGCTGAATGAATCCTGTCTCTGTGTGAGATAACTCCTGAGTTACAACTGTGTCTGTAATATCTGATCTGTGGTTAGCTCTGGCACCGGGGGCCAGACTTGAATTGACAATAACTCCTTTATATCTAATGGCATCATTAACATTATTTGTTTGAGCTGCGGCCTATGGTAAGAACAGTGGAGATTCACCGTTACTGAAGCTGGAAATGTGTGTTTGACCAGAGTGACCCTGACATCTGTGTTGCCTGAGAACATGTTCTGTTTTAATATCTCACTTCAATGCAAGGACTTCACAAAGGAAGATCTGTGTGTGTGTGTGTGTGTGTGTGTGGAGAGTCTGTTTGAAATGTGACATACAATCAGAATTACAGAGAACGGTTTGTCAGTGTTTTTACTCGGGCATTTAATCCTATTTGTTCGACATAAACAAGTCGAGAGACTGAGGCCTGCGACAGACGCCGAAAAAGTTGAGTCCAGAACACTGTTGAGCTCCGTGTCCAATTTTCAGTTTGTTAAAAAAAGTAGAGAACCGTTCGTACAGGGCGACAGAATTCAAATTTTGCTGTAAATCGGAACTCACATACTGAACATGAGTACGTATGTCATTATTATTATCTACGCTAGCACAGTAGCGACATCACAATCTAGGACACACATGTCAAACTCAAGGCCCGGGGACCAAATATGGCCCGCCAAGCTGTTTTCTGTGGCCTGCAGGAGCTTAAAAAGCATTTAGTAAAATCCATGTAGCAGAGTTTCTTAACCTATGAAATTACATTTTTTTATTACACAGCAATGAACAATACTTGTAGCTTGAATAAATAATAATCAATTGCAGAAACATGTATTAGTCTGTTATGGAGTAGTTCCGTCTATCCCAGTGGTCCCTGACCTTTTCTGTTCCAAGGACTGGTCAGCCAGTACCACCTGTTACTACAGACCAGTACAAAGGTGCTGAGCATTGAAGGATCATTACATTTTCAAAATAAAACATCTTTTAGACTCTATTCTGTTTGGATCAGAGTCTGAATGACTTTTACTTAAAAATATTACCAGATTATTTTTAAAGAAAGAAAGTAAATGCATATGACTGGATTTTCTTTGAATGAAGTAAATTAGTAAAAATTAAGGAATTTTTTTCACTGTGTCCCACTGCAGCCCGGTACCAAATAACCTATGGACTGGTACTGGTCCACAGACCGGGGGTTGAACACCCCTGATTTATACAGTCTTCATTTACAACCGGCTCTTCAAGGGGAACTGTACTGCTGATGTGGCCCCTGACTAGGACATAAAAACATCAACAGAGTCTGACTAACGCCTGGGAGCCATAATGAGGGGCAAAAGGTTCCCAACCACACAAGAAAGTGAATGTGGCACATCACAACGTTTGGCTTACAATTGACGGATGTAAACAAAGCCGTCATTATTCCACCACACGCCAGATAGTTCCCATACTAAATTTGTTTTCATGCCGTACCTCAGAATGAATGAACAGAACTAAATAAAAGAAATAAATTTATGGAAGTCGATCGAGGATGTCGAAATGAAGCCCCCCCCCTGTATTTTATTGTTGCTGTTGTTTTAAAACTTTTTAGAAATATAACTAATTTAATTTTTTATCTCCAGCCTGACAACAGATTTTTGGTCCAGCTGACGATGTGTTGAAAACATCCCTTTAACAATTCTGACTTGGTTCTGACCTACTGTTTTCTGTTCTTTTTATGTTCCATTCAAGCTACAAGTCCTTTTTGCCTAAGTGCATGCGAAGCCACATCCAGGAATACAACATCGTGACCAGGAAGAGGATCCGCTATCGCTTCAAGAGATTCATCCAACAGTTCAACGAGTGCAAGGCCTCTGTGTCCAACCTGAAGCTCAAGTACCTGATGAACCTGGAGGGACTGCTGCCCTCCCTCTACTCTGAGCGCTTTCAAGTCACTGACCTCTCCGCACATGAGGAGACCATCGTGGTCTCGGGTAACAAAGGGATCCAGTGGTTGAAAAGGATAGAAGAGGACGGAGGGAAGGAGGTGAGTTCAAGACCGACACAGTCACGCTGTTGATGCAGCCATGGCTGTTTTTTACCAACAGATGGAGCTACAGGAGTTCAGTTGGAAATCCTGCACAAGGAGGCTCATGTTTTTGACCCAGTACATGGGTGATACCATATTGGTATCACTGCATTATAAACACTAATATTAAATCTGTACCTTTTACATTTAAGGTGCAAAAGTTTAAATCATTTTAAAAATTCTCAATTAAAATCTATCTCCATTTTGCTGGTTCAATAGTATACATCAGACAATGACTATTTAAGGATAAAAAAAGTGCTTTCAAATGAATTATCAAAACATTCAAGAATATAAAGGTAAAGGTAATTTAATTTCCAATTGCAATTGAAAAGTAAATCATAAAAAATGGTCTCATGTTAAAGGAGTATAAAACGACTCAAATTGAGCCAGGAAATAGGTAAACGTAGGTAAAAAAATATCTCAGTAGTAAAATAACAAAGTGAGCTGAGAGAAAAGGCTTTAAATTAGCTTGAAAAAGAGCTAAAATATTGATCTTTTATGAAACATATCAGATCGTATTTCGATTCTGAATTTTTGACAACCAATACCGATCCTGAGTATTGGATAGAGCATCCCTACAAATATGTTAATATGTGTTAAAACAGTGATTCCCAGACACTGTGAAATTCAGACCAATTCACTGAACTGGTCTGAAAACTAGGGATGTCCAATAATTAACTATTTATTTACTCATCCGATATGCCGATATTGTCTAAACACTCAATTTCCAATTCCAATATCCACCGATACCAGCACGGTGAGGCAGTGGTTGTACTATTTTTAGAGCACACATCATCAGGTGAAACCCAGGGTAAAAGCTGTCCAATGCCTTGGTTCAAACTAAAAAAACAGACCAGAGAGACTTGCAGCTATGTAGGACTTTTTTTCTAATTTAAAATATTTGCTGTGGCCGAAGAAACCTTGTTCTGTTCTGTTATTATTATTATTATTACTTGTGCTTTATTTCCAGGAGCTTCAAACATACTGCGACTTCCCGGAGGTGATTGACATCAGCATTAAACAGTCCAACAAAGAAGGCTCTGCCGACAGTCGCATCGTTACTCTGTCCAAACAGGACGGAAAAGTCCTGGTAAAGCATTGAGCACTACTCTCTTGAAATTAGTTGTTGTTGTAATGGTTTTTTTTACTTCCTCAAGTAGAAAATATTTTATATTGTTTTTTTTTATTTATGTTCTACATCATCTTCTATAAGGAGCTGGAGTTCCACTCTCCATCGGAGGCTCTGTCATTCGTGTCTTTGGTTGATGGTTACTACAGACTGGTCGCAGATGCCCATCATTACCTGTGTAAAGAGGTGGCGCCCCCTAGACTCCTGGAGTGTATTCAAAGCTACTTCTACGGCCCTGTGTCGTAAGTATCTCATGTCATGTAGTGAATACTAATATAATATTTATAAATTTATATATATTTATATATATACACACACACACTATATATACTGTATATATATGTATATGTATATAGATAGATATATATCATGGCATGCCGTTCAGGTAATTCATCTTTAAATATATATACAAAAAGTCTGAATATATATATACAAAAATCCTGAATATATATACAAAAATCCTGAATGTACAGTATATACAGAAATCCTGAATATATATATACAAAAATCCTGAATATATATACAAAAATCCTGAATGTACAGTATATACAGAAATCCTGAATATATACATACAAAAATCCTCAGAATTAAGGCTAAACTTACAGTATAATAAGTTAGATTAAAAACAGTATTTTATAATAAATATGTATTAAAAACATGTATCAAAAACAAAATACAAAAAGAATGTTGTTTTGTTTAATCCCAGGATGGAGTTCACAATACATAAGCTGCGTCGCTCTGGTAATCACCAGGGTCTGTACATCCTTCGCTGCAGCTCCAGGGACTACTACAAATACTTCATGTCTTTTGTCGTCGGGGTAACGAGTTCACCTGGCTTTATGTCCTTTTAGATCAACTTTAGACATTTATGGGCCTGTCACCACTACATCATTAACACCCCCCTTTTTTTTTACTACTTTCTCTGTGGTCAGTATGAGAGTATGGTGGACTACAAACACTGTCAGATCCTGAAGCTGGAGTCAGGAGAGTACACCCTGAGCGGAGCCAAGAAGAGCTTCAGCACACTGAGGGAACTTCTGCACTGCTATGAAAAGGAGGTGCTGCGCACAGACGGATACACCTTTCAGCTGACCCGGTGCTGCCCTCCCAGTTCTAAAGGTTAGCGTTCACATACAGAAATGGGCTGAGCCTCCTTGTACTAAAATAAACATGAAGTAAAACAATAACATAAATATTGATTATGACACCTTGTTTCCCTATTTGAAACCAATGGTGGCTCCCCTAGAAGGGGAAGTCCCACCTCGAGGGTGCAGAGCGATTGCAATGTTGCAATGATATTTTTTTATTTGTGGGAAAATTGATATGTTATTGATATGTTGGGGGCGGGCTCAACAATTGACCTATCTACAACAGGGGGCACTGCAGACAAACTTTGGGTACCACTGCATCAAAGAGGGTTTCTGGTTCATTAAAACCTGTAACAAGTTAAACAAGATATTTAACTGGACATTTGAGGCTTGATTTTAGGTTAATTATGAACAAAAATGAAGTCAGACCTGAGTGAAGAGAACAAAGGTCGGTGACTTCCTCTACAAAGCACGTGTCCTATTGATGTTTTAAAGCGAATGAGTTCAAAAGGAAACAGTTCATGTTGCAGCGGATTTGTAGTGTTATTTTAGGCCTGTAGGGAGGAATAAGGCATTAAGCAAATCTACCAGCATTGGTCAAGTTAGTGTTGCATTTATAAGGAGAGGGATTGTATACGTAAAGAAAAAAAAAATTCTCTTCACCTGCAGCTTAAACGTGGTCCACGTGTTTTTCTAGAGTCGAACAAGCAGCCTATTAGCTTTGCCTCGCTGCACTTCAAATAAAATGCACTTCAGCCTTCTCAGAGCTTCTCATCCATGACTCATGAGCACATTACTGAGTCTCCAGCAGAGTAAACACCCGTACACCTACATATAATTAAAGCATTAGCCTTTTTACATAAGCTCCTTTATGGAATAAAGTATATAAATATAATAAAGTATAATCCATTATGGCTTTTATGGAATAACGGAAATTGACGTAGCTTCTCTGATGATCACACTTTGATTCTCCGATGTTTTCCCCCACTCTCCAGAGAAATCCAACCTGCTAGTGTGCAGAAACAACCAGGGGGCAGAGGTTTCCCTGTCTCCATCTCTCCACACACACATCAGTCAGATGGTCTTTCACAAGATCCGGAAAGAGGACCTCATCATAGTGAGTAAACCTGCGTGTGACGCTCTGATCTGTTGATCTGACCTTAGTCTGACACACTACAGAGGACGAGACAATGATCACACGAAGGATTCTAAATATAGTCAGACACTGTATACACGTCTAGGCCCAGGGTCCAGACAACGAACGAATCGAGAGGGACTCTGATTATCCAAGGTTTTGATTCAAACAGAGGACCAGCCGGATCGATCTAAGGTCACCGCGGTCACTGCAATTAGCATTAAAGACTTCCCCAAATTGATCGACCTGCGGTAGAGCGGGGTCATCAGCTTCAGTCCCTCAGTGACTTTCTGTGACTGCTGCTCATGTTGATACCCCAGTGTTCGCCTCATCTTCTTCACGTTATGTCTGGAAGTGTGAAATCTAGAACAGTGTGTCTGTCACAGGAAAACCACAGCACTTAGCACAAAGTTTAGCTCGTCTTCACACGTTAAACTTCCTGTTTTGAACATTGGAGTGTCTGACTATCACCGGGCTAGTTGGGCCTTTGTGGTCCTGAGGAAGTGCTGGATTGCAGCATTTAACACATTTGACAAATATCTATGTCTATCCATCTATCTGTGTGTCACAATGTATCATTGTGTTTAGAGTGAGAGTCTGGGCCAAGGAACCTTCACCAAGATCTTTCGAGGTGTGAGGAAGGAGCTGGGAGACTACGGAGAGCTCCATCAGATTGAAGTGGTGATCAAGATCCTGGACAAGGCTCACCGCAACTACTCAGAGGTTGGTGTGTCTGTGTGGAGGCGGCAGCCAGCCATTCTGATCCTCATTAACAGAAACCTCTCTCTTCCACCAGTCCTTCTTTGAAGCAGCCAGCATGATGAGCCAGCTCTCGCACAAACACCTCATTCTCAACTACGGCGTCTGCGTTTGTGGGGATGAGAGTACGTTTGTAACACACACACACACACATTGTTAGAGAATAAACAGAAATATTATTGCGACGGCGATGCTGACCAATCAGTCAGCGCGTGTAAAGACAAACGGAAATATAAGGAATCGATGCTGTGAATCTAACAGACAGGAAGTAAGGAGGTCCTGACCTATTGACTTATGTTGACCTGCTTTAACCTTTCACCTGGTCGGGATTGAGCTCAAAGAATTAACAAGTGCAGTATGAGGTTTGGAGCTGTAAATAAACAGACGCTGCAGGACAATGAATTGATCATCAACTGGTGGCCGGGGGGTCAGATGTGGCCCGCTGGCCCTCGTCTGGATTCCAAAATATCAAGGAACCGGAATGACGTGAATTCAGATCCTGTATCTCTGCAGTTCTAGTCAGTCCAATAGTCTATAGTGGTAGCTTCCAAGTGACAGTGAAAAATGTTTTTAGAAAGAGTCCAGAAAAGAGTTAAGTCCCTGCAATTACAAGTCCAAGTCGAAACAGAAAAAGTCAGAGTTGAGTCTCCAGGACTCAGAGTCTTAGCTTGAGTTATTCTTCATTACTGTTTGATTATTTAAAACAAGTGTAGTAAAATAGAACAGTGAGCGCTGCTGAATTCTACGCTGCTGAACTGTAACGTCTGTTCTGTTGGTCAGACATGATGGTGCAGGACTTTGGCAGATTTGGTTCTCTGGACATTTATCTGAAGAAGAACAAAAGCTGCATCAACATCACGTGGAAGCTGGAAGTGGCCAAACAACTGGCCTGGGCCATGCTCTACCTGGTAACACCCTGACCTGCCGTACACACGCGGTACACTGACGTAAAAAAAAAAAACAAACTCATATCTCTGTGATATTTCGTCATGTTCGCACACAGGAGGAGAAGAATCTCGTACACGGCTACGTCTGTGCCAAAAATGTTCTGCTGATCAGAGAGGAGGACAAAAGGACGGGCAGTCTGCCCTTCATCAAACTCAGTGACCCTGGCATCAGCATCACTGTTCTGCCCAGAGAAGGTCAGAGCCACGTCTCCACAAACCAACACGATTCAGAGTGATGTTTGTGATCCAGTTCAAAGTATGGTATCGTACTCTGTAGTTCTCTTGGAGCGTATCCCGTGGGTGCCCCCCGAGTGCATCGACAACGCCCAGAACCTGTCTTTGGCTGCAGACAAGTGGGGCTTCGGTACGACGCTGTGGGAGATATGCAGTGGTGGAGACAAACCACTCAGCACTCTGGACAGCTCCAAGGTAAACCGTAAGGCCATACAACGGCATATATAATACGAAGTGTGTACAAAAAATAATCTGTAATAAAGGCATAGTTCAACTGTTTTCTACTAAACAGTGATTGCTGTAATTGTTGGACACCATCTTGTTTTTTTTTAAATTCCTTTTAAGGGCATGGTTGCAACTCTTTTGTTATTTACACACATTTTGCAGAGACACTTAAATATACTGTAGTTCCTCAACTTGAAATATCAATATTAAGAACAACTCATTTCAAGCCAGCAAAGAATGCTAGGCTAATAATGCAGCCCCAAACCGTTACAGAGCCGGACCAAACTTCTTTTAAAAAGGAAGACATACTCAACTTTTATTTTATCTGCCGTCCTACAGACATATTCACAGAGACCTGAACAAAAGCCCTTGAACACATTGTCCCTCAGTCTGTCCTCTGCTCTGTACACACACCTGCCCTCTGCAGCCATGACGGAGTATAAACAGCATTTGTACAACTTGAATATAATCCAAGGCTTTTTTTTTTAAAGATCATACTTCACATTTCCTTTCGTTCACTTTGACCTCCGTCTTCTACAGAAACAACTGTTCTACGTGGACAGACATCAGCTGCCGGCTCCTAAGTGGACAGAACTGGCCAATCTGATCAACAGCTGTATGGACTATGAGCCGTTGAACCGACCGTCCTTCAGAGCGGTCATCAGAGACCTCAACAGTCTCTTCACACCAGGTAGACACAGCTCCCAGCAGAGAGCTGTCAGTCTGTGTAGACGTGCAGATGACTTTAGTCTGAGTATTTTTCTGTCATCGCAGACTATGAGCTGCTGGTGGAGAGCGACATGTTACCCCACAGGACGAGGGGTCTGGGTTTCCCCTGGGCCTCTGAGAACCAGGAGCCGGCCCAGTTTGAGGAGAGGCACCTCATATTTTTGAAGCAGCTTGGCAAAGTGAGACCTCACACACACACACACACACACACACCACAGAGATACTGCTTCTTCTAATTTGAATTTCACCACTTTTACGGCAAGCTCAGAAAAAAGCAAAAGTCCCCCATTGCATGGCTTTGCGTCCCATATGGGGAGCGCAGCCCCCATTTTGAGAACCACTCTGTTTGAGGATGTGAGGTTAGACAACAAGTTGTCACATGTCAAACAACATTTCCTTGATGATCAAGATAGGTAATGAGCCCCCTGGTGGTACAGCCAGGCACAGATGTGGGGCAACCACAATACTTCACTGCCCCACTAGGTGGCCATGGGGATACAGATAGTTGGGAATTCTTTCATATCCAGTTTGTATAGATCAAGTACATTTTAAAGTAAATGATGACTTAGATTGTCATTGCAAAACAAATGTGAAACACAGACAGGAAGTTAGCCAGAAACATTGATGAAATAGCTAATTGTGTCAATTAGCTATCATATTTGCTAGCTAAAACTGTTGGCAAAACTGATACCAGAGAAAAACTAAAAGAAAGATAAGTAAATAAACTGTAAAAGTAAATGTTTGTCCCCAAGCGAAAAGCTAAAAAAAAAATGTACACAAAAACAAAAGATAACAAGATATTCAATGCAAATACATAAAACACAGCTGATTGGTAGTTGAAAGATAACTAGTTACTGAGTCAAACCTAAATGGTATGTTGTCTAAACAAAAGGTTAGCATGGAAATAGCTAAAGGTTTACTAAGTTACATAAGTAAATACATCCCTCCCCAAAAATAACTTAGTTTTAGTAGTAGTAGTAGTAACTAGTGCAGTAAGAGTGGTTATCGGATTGATTTCAGACATGGTAGGTGCTATACTGCCCCCTGTCTGCCTGCTGTCAGCAGCTAGACCAGAAAAGTCTTTGTAATGGTTTTCACATACGTTGTCAATACGTTAGTCAATCGTTAGCCAATCACGTCATTGCTTTTTCTTTTGCGTTTTCTTCTTTTTCCCTCGTCATCGTGTTCACCATGGACCCTCTGCTGCAGGGGAACTTCGGCAGCGTGGAGATGTGCAGGTACGACCCCCTGCAGGACAGCACTGGGGAGGTGGTGGCCGTGAAGAAACTGCAGCACAGCACCGATGAGCACATCAGGGACTTCGAGAGGGAAATCGAGATCCTTAAGTCACTGCAGCACGAAAACATCGTCAAGTACAAGGGGGTCTGCTACAGCGCGGGTAAGTGGACGACGTCTGACGTCTCCGTCTCTGTCCCAGAACGATGCGGAGACCACTGTCCTCTTTTCTGGTGACAGGTCGGAGGAACCTGCGGCTGGTCATGGAGTACCTCCCCTACGGCAGCCTCAGGGATTATCTCATCAAACACAAGGATCACTTTGACTCCATGAAACTGCTGCACTACGCATCGCAGATCTGCAAGGTGTTGTAGGGACTGGGTACAGACCAGGTCCACAGATGCTGGCAGCTCACACTCACTCACTCACTCTCTCTCTCCCTCCCTCCCTCTGTGTGACAGGGCATGGACTACCTGGCCCTGAAGCGGTACATCCACAGAGACCTGGCCACCAGGAACATCCTGGTGGAGAGTGAGATGAGGGTGAAGATCGGTGACTTTGGCCTGACCAAGATGCTGCCGCAGGACAAAGAGTACTACACCGTCAGGGAACCTGGAGAGAGCCCCATCTTCTGGTGAGGATGGCCTGCTGCATGTTGGACATGAATGAATGTTGAAACTCCTTTCATATTGTTCTAAGTTTGGAAACTCTTTGCCAAACTTTTCACCAGCGTTGAACTTACTAAGATGAAAGGAATGGATTTGGTCTCCGCCTTGTCTTAGATACTGGTGTTTTCTCCAGCAGTGTGTGTATTTACTGTGTCGTGTTACGTTTCTGCAGGTACGCTCCGGAGTCGCTGACAGAGAGTAAGTTCTCCGTGGCGTCGGACATCTGGAGTTTTGGCGTCGTTCTCTACGAACTCTTCACCTACAGCGATAAGAGCTGCAGCCCCCCAGCAGTGAGAGCCACCAAACACTAGTCTATTTCAGCTGATGACGAGGAGCCGCTCACTGTAACCATCGACACTGTTGACGGTCGAAAGTTTGACTTTGTTTTTTGTCTCGACGTTCCAGGTGTTTATGGAGAAGATGGGAAATGAAAAGCAGGGACAGATGATCGTCTACCACCTGATAGATTTGCTCAGCCAGGGATACAGGCTGCCCACTCCTGACAACTGTCCACAGGAGGTCAGTCACAGCAGAGAGCCACCTTTAGCAGCGTTACTGCGATCCTACCAACCTTTGACCTCCTCTTCAGTCAAACCTGCATAGATATATACTACGCTGGTTAGCCTTCTACTCTAGTGGAGAGTAGAAGGCAGGTGTGACCATGAGGCAGAGGACATAAGCTGGAAGACTACCATTAGCATTAGCATTAACAGCAGCCAGTTATCAGCTTTAACAATGGACTTTAAAAATATAATCCAGTTTAAATTTTTTTTTTATGGTTCCTCTTTGTCTTCTACTTCCCTCAGATCTGCAACATCATGTCAGAGTGTTGGAGCGGAGACCCCAAGCTGCGGCCCACCTTCAAGGCCTTACTCCTCAGAGTAGAGTCCATCAGAGAAATCAAGCAAGGATGAGTCCCCATGTTCAGCACCTTGGTCAGCAACCATGGATTTTTCTTTTTTTAATTCACACCATCAGATCCTGGACGATTTGTTTACATCAGATTATGTATAGAAAAGGTTTGCCAAAGTTAGCGCAATACAAACCAAATAAATATATGTATATCTGTGGGTTCACCATGGTTACACCATGAAGACTGGAGGATCATGAAGAACGCAGCAGTGACGTTTGGACGACAAACAGTTGGCAGTTTTCAGGATGGCACAAAAGTGCAGCAACCGTGAATGCACCATAAGAGCACTTCAGGGCCCAGCCTAAAGACATCGGACAAATCAACCTTTAGACGATGAAAACCAGGACGAACGCTCGTCCTCATGTCTGTCTGCAAGATAATCTCACAGAAATGTCACATGACGAAACCCCTCCAATCAGCTTCAATAATAGCCTTCTGACCTGTCCACTACTCACTGTGTGTAACTGTTACTGTTTAAGGCAAAAAAATAAAAAAGTCACGAGATGTTTTACAGAAAAAAAAAAAAAAGAACAGAACAGGAACAAGAGGAGTACTGGTTCTAGATGGAGGAAGAAACCAACTGGTGACCACATCAGTCCTGGCTGAAACAGGACGGTGCATGAAGTAACAACTGAATATTAGGTATGAAACCCTCGTGACGTGATTCCTG
>NC_024320.1:2709440-2719988 GCF_000523025.1 Cynoglossus semilaevis
GTTACGTTGTTACGTCGTCTTACAGACATTTTTACACAATAAGGTTTTTTATCCTTAAACCTCAGACACCTCTGACGAAGTGAATTCATGTTACAATTTTAAACGTTTGTCTTTAGTGTTGAGACAGGGAGATGGAACGAAATGCCTCTGAAATGTACAGTATGTAATATTACATTCAAACCTGCCTGAATGAGCCCTTTATGAGTCATATTTGTATATGACTTGTCAATATTTAACTAAAAGTCGTAGTGTTGCCCGATGTTTTTTGAACCACCTTTTTATTTTTTTTTATTTTACATATATAACCGAATGCACCACAAAACAAAAAATGTGATAACAAAAATATGAAATGAAATATAATGGTCTTCTAATTTCACGACTCATGCACTCAGTGTTGAAACCTGTGCCTGTTGAATTGAACACAATATATACTTGCAGGAACTGAAGAAATACACAGCTCTAAATCCCTTTCTTTTTTAACTTTTTAATAGCGATCTGTTGCCACCTGGTGGAAGAGTATTTAAATGTTCTCCCTGTTACCTTGGCATAGATGAAAGAAGACAAATTATAAATATTTATTGAAGAAATAAATGAATTTTCAGACAAATTAAGTGCAATCAGAGAATCTTCTACGACACACTGATGTACCATGGTCTACGTCATTCATATTTTCTTATATAGCTATTTAAGTTGTAGAAGCTATACATAAGCCACGGCATTATTAAGAATAGGTCAATGTAGGCAAAAAATAGCAAAAGGATTTTGTTAGGTGTGTGGACATAATAATAATAAACAACGCTATCTGAGGAGCTGAGGAGATAGCAGAATGCTTTTCAATTAGAGCTTAGTTAAATCGAGCTGTACGTGACTGAAGCTAACCTTGACCCAACTGTTAGCCTAAGGTTTGCAAAACATTTTTTTTTTCACCTGAGCTTCAACAGTGATGTCATATCTCATTAAGTGACAAAATGAAAAAGTCGGAACAGAAAATATCACAATGACTTTGTTACAACCTTATTATTCACTAATGACCGACTACATCACTAAAGGTTGAGACAGACACCGCCTCGAGTGACATCGTCCGTCCGTCAAATTGAAAGGAAAACGCATATAAGCTGAGACTGAAAAGAAAAAGTTTGTACTGGATTTATTTCCTGTCATTTCTTTTGTAAATATGACTTTTTATTGCTGTCAGTTTGCTTTTTTTTAGAATTTTCAACAATAAATACATTCATTATTTCCTGTCATTTCTTTTGTAAATACGACTTTTTATTGCTGTCAGTTTGTTTTTGCTTTTTTTTAAATTTTCAACAATAAACACATTCCATTTTCAAGGATTATTAAACAAATATGACATTTTATCAATGTGTGTAAATGTGTAAATACTGACATGTATTTGTACCATACTTTTCTAGTGTTTGCTGTTTTATTGACACATCAGAAATGACAAAAAAGTTTCCTTTTTTAAAATTGTGTATTTTTTCATTGATGCCAGACCACATCATCTGTTTAGAGGCTGTTGAACAATATAATACTCACGTTTTCTCTTACATCTAATCTTAAGAAATCTGAGACTTGTTTTTGCCGTGCTGCTTAGTCCTTAAAGCATTTTTTTCTTTTGTGCACTCTTTTAGGCATTATTAAATTTATTTTTAGGCTAAAATTTAGCCTAAAAATAAATTTAAGATTGCCACAACACTTATCTTCATTTGTTTACTTACAATTTTTAAAGAACAGACACAAAGAAGTGAGGCAGTTTTTATTTCTGCATCTATAAAGCATTTAGACAGACAGAGAGTGACCAGCAGAGAAAAACAAAAAACAGAAAACTCTAAATATGACAACACTGTGTTGAAGTTGTGTGTTTGGTCTCAGCATAAGCGTCCGATGTCATTCTTGGTGCAGCCCTGGCTGCAGCACATCCCGGCCACGCCCAGGGAAAAGTTCCTCTTCTTCTTGCTCCAGCCAGCAGCCGCTGAACTTCCATCCTGACCACCTAAACCCAAGGCCCCGAAAAGACAGGGCGGGCTGAGAGGTGTCCAGCAGGAAGGGATCACTGAGGAGTTGCTGCTGCTGCTGATGATGATGAGGGGGAGGAGGGGGAGCAGGAGGCTGCTGCTGCTGCTGCTGGTCCACTACAGCCGCGTAAAGAGCCAGGAGGTCTGACAGAGACTGTGAGGAGGAGGTGTGAGGAGGAGTGAGGTTTTCTGTCAGGTCTGAATCACTCTGCTGGTTGTTCTGTGCCGTGACATCACTGGGAGAAATCCACTGGAAAAAGTCTGGCAAAGGAAAAGAATTAGGTTTTTGAACATAAAGCTGAATCAGAATCTGATTGTTTTTAATGTTCAGTGGCTGACCGTGGTGCTGAAAACATTCAAACGGTTACTCAACGGCATCAAACAATCCCGATCTCGTCGTAGATTATGCAGGACTTTGCATTTAACTCTCTTAAACTTTACATTCCAGCACTCAATCTCAGTGTTTGATCAGTGTGATCTGAGTAATAATTAAACTTTTTTTTAATGTTAGAGGTTTTACCGAGACACTGAAATCTTAGCTTAGATGAAAACTAGTTTTTCCACTCACTGATTAGACAAGTCAAGTACTATTAGCTTTATTTTCCAACTTACCCGAGTCTCCATCTGCAGAGCGTCTCCACCGGGAGCCTCCGCAGGTGAAGATGACCGCTCTGATGAACTCTCTGCCACACAGCTTGACCCCGTAGTCCCTGTGCACGATCAGTCCGCTCATCAGATCGGCTTGCACGCAGCTGCACATGGCACCGACGCACAGCACGGCCACAACCAGAGACGACCTCCACAGCATTCTCTTTTCTTCTGCCTCTTCTTCTGGGAATGCTCTCTCTCTCTCCTGAGCTCCACCTCTGACCTGATGCAGGTCTGGTTTCCTGGAGGATTTTAAGACGTCTTCTCTAAAAGGTGGTTGAAGATTTTTTTTTCTTTGTTCTTGGCTCTTGAGCTTCAGAGTTTCTTCTCCTTCTCCTTCTCTCTTGGTCGGCGGACATGGCTTTTATAGCCTCAGTCTCTACTTCACTAATGAACACATGTTCTCACCCCCACCTTTCCTCTCTCTCTCTCTCTCACACACAGACTCAACATTTAAATTGATGACAATGACGCACTTGCATTTTTTTTTTTCGGTTTAGTAATAAAAAACAACAAATACTGTGGTTTGTTCTCCTTAGAGAAAAGTTTTTTTTTAAGATATAAATGTCTTCATGCAACAGCATTAGTTTAATTAAAAAGATCAATAAATCATTTTTTCATATAAATAATTGAAGCATTTTTTTTTGAAAAAGTACAAAAGCTGTCATTTATAGATGAGAAAGAAAATTTTTTTGTTGGTAGATTTTTGAAATGATTTCTTTAAACAAAAAACAAAATATACCCTTGTTTTTCATTTTATATTGTGTAGTGTATAGTTCCTTTGGTATAAAAAGCATTTTCTGGAGGGAATTAATAAATTCTCACAATCTATCTTAATTCAAGTTTTTTAGACATTAAAAAAGTAACATTTCCAATGTACTGTTTGTAAGTGCATCATATGATATCAGTAAATAACGCAGAAAAAAACTCTTAAAAAAAAAAAAAAGTAGCAATACTTTCATTTTTGTTGACCTGATATCAGCGCTAACATGTAGTAAGCCTTAAAATAGTGCATTTTTATATAAAATACAAACCATGCCACCTGCTGGTGAGGCTGACATTAAATGTGGATACATCCGTTTCCTCCCAGCCAACCAACAGTTTCTTCACCTCCTCTATGAGGAGGTCGCTCCACCACCACGGGCCGTCTCTATGCTGCTAAACGTCACAGGCCCAAAAGGTTGTCCAAGACGGTGGTGTTCAGATATGATGACGTTCTCTGCCTCACCTGTAGGTGACAGAGAGTCACAAAACTGGCAGAACTGTCTGTTGTGTTTACTTTTCTGAATAATTATGAGGAGAGGTCTTACCTAACACGCGCATCTGGAACGTCCCGTAGGCGACGTCGTACTGGTAGGCCACTAAAAAACCAAGAGGAACCATGGGTGCTAATAGTGACGGTCTCTTTTTTTTAATGGAACTGGAAAGGAAACAAAGGAAACGGTGAGTGAAGGCTCACTGGTGATGACTGAAAACATTTATACAAGTGAGTGTCAATGAGAGTGACGCCAGTCCCTGTTGGAACGGACAGTCAAAAGCAGACCTGGGCGTTGTACGGCCCGCAGGCCACATCCAGCCCTCTGACTATGAGGGACTGGATGATGTGAGTCAAAATAATATACAGTATAAATATATATAGATACAAGTCCAATCCGTTCCACAACAGCTCTCGTCTGTCGATCCCCATGTATCTCGATTGCATTTTCCCCATTAAAAATAACTAAAAAGCAATTAATTCGTTCCAGCGCCCCAGAAATATACTATTAATATATCAAATTAAATTTCCCCCATCTAAACATAAAAAGATAGATATAAACAAATATATTGCGAGGGACAGTGAGCGAGACAGCGCCACAGACTGTCGGAGCCACTTATTCAAATTAAGGTGGAAAAATGGAGCTCTGTTGAGCACTTGTAACCAGACATGTATCATCAAGTATCAACATATCATGTATCAAGAGCAAAATCTTGCAATATTTGCAGACTCGTAACATGTATACTTGCAATAGTTGCAGACTCGTAACATGTATATATGTATGTGTATATACATGCATATACACATACAGTACATACGCGCATATATAAATGCATATACATACTGTGTATAGATACATACGTATAAACACATATAGACCTAAATTTATAGACATACTGTATATACATGCATATACACAGAGTACATACACACATACATAAATACATATATATATATATATACGTACGATGACACCTCAGGTCATGGACGTCCCTATTTTCAAACAAATGAAAACGCTAACAAGGACGGGCTGTTCAAGGACTTACGCTGCCAAGAGTCCCACGCCGGTCAGTGCACAGAAAGAGCCAAAGTATTTGAACTGCTCCCTGCCCACAGCAATCTCCATGGCCATTTGTTTTTCTGCCGCTTGACGCCGCGTCTGCAGCTGACGCTCACACTGCACAAACAAACAGACACAGAGAGACAGATAAGATGAAGATGTGGCCTAACTCTTAGCTATATTTTCCTCGCCAAAATTCAACAAAGGTTTAGGTTAACCGTTAGCAGTAGTTTTACATTTTGGTTAACCTTTATCTTATTTTTGTTCCAACATTAGAAGTAAGTCTTTTGGTTATTTTGTGGATTGTGGATTGATTTAGTATTTTAGGATTAGTATTTTTTTGCATAGCATACCCAAATTGACAAAATAAATTTTGTTTAACATAATAATAATAAAAAAGACATTACCCCAACCCCTCAAAATAAAACTTCAACTGAAAAAAGGACAGTAGAAGTGGAAATATTGTCACTTTAATATTGAAATCACAATCATGAAAAGGTAGTACTTTTTTTTTTCTTCAACTTTTTAAATATTTCTGCCCACTAACTTTGCTACTCAGTCCATTCATATTTACAGGAGCCGTCAGATTATACAAGTGTTTGTGACATGAAGAGACTAGACTGCGTGCCTTTCACTAATAAAGCAGCTTATGATCAAATTTCAGTTTTTTTTAATTTTGGGTTACACAAAGAACAGACAAGGAATTTTTAAAAAGGAAACAGGAAGTGATATAAAGTGGGGCAGTTGTTGTTGTTTTACAGAGAAGGACGGTGAGTTTATTCTTACTGATGACACGTGTCTGATGTTTCTTGCTATTTGCAGACCAATATGAATTTCTTGAATTAAAAAAAAAAAAAAAAAAAAATCAAACTAGTGACATTTTCATTTAAAAAGCTTTTACTCCCATCAAGCGGATGTGTCAGAGATGACTCTTTTGTCCGTCTCACAGAGAAGTGACACCGGAAAGAATAATGACATAAATTACAACATGTCAATGTTTAGATTTTTACCTCTCGCCACGTAGTCATGTCATCATTTCATTGGTTGAAGAGTGGACCCTGTCTAACACACACCACTGGATATTCTCTAAGGCTACAGATGTTCTCAAAAGGGGGGCACAATCCCAGAGCTACTGCAGCCAGCAGTCATTAAAGTTTCATTAAATAAGCCATTTTTTAATATCAATTTGCTTCTAACTGAAATATTTTTGTCAAGCGATTAATGCATCCAAATCTTTCAAAAATGATACAACTCATTTTTCTATAGACTTACTTACTATGTCATTAAAACCCACTGTGCTCATACATAACATCATTCCATCAGGAGGTCAATCTAAGGAAATAAAATGGTGCTAACTACATGCATTAACCGCCTATTGAGGATGAAATAATTCATGACTCGGCTGCAAATAGCATAGCGTTGATTCAAGAGCTCCTCTAATGGCAACTAATAGGAGTTAATTTCAGAGAATAAATAATTAGTTTTTAAAAAAAAGCCAAGGTGAGTCATATAATTGTCAGGTTAACATATACACAGGTAAAAAAAAAGAAAGAAAAAGAAATCAGTAATGACAGATATTCATGTGATGCTTTGGAGACCAGCTGTGAGACTGATGGCAGAGAGGCTAATGATTACAGAACAGTCCAATTCTGAGATTCACATCAACAAGGTTTAAAAAGAATCTTTCTTCTTTTTCTCTATTCTTTTTCCCGGTCAAAAAGCTCTAAAGAAAACCTTTTCAGCACCTTACAACTGTGATTAAACTTCAGCCTCTGGAACAACTTTATTTCCCTGTAGAGTCCAAAAAAGCTGTGGGGTGAGTCAAGAAATTCTATTAACATAATGAAACTAAAACCTTTTCATTCACCTCCGACAATCTCACTGACTGACATCACTTTTATTCTTGAGAATGAAATGACACAAGACACTAACAGGAATTTCCTGTGTTCAACCTGTGAAACACACGAGGAAGAACTTTGGCTTCTGTAGTAACCACGTTTACTACAGCTTCTCAACTTTCCAGGAAGGAGGAAGTGACACAGGCAACAGTGACAACACCCTGGACTCAGGTTTTAGTTTTGATTTGCAACCAAACCTATTCTTTCTGTGGAATCCTGGTAGGAAAATTAAATTTTGGTCAACCATAAAAATTGGAACTTTCACAGGAACATGTATAAAATTGTTAGTAAATGTCTGAGTGGCTTTTATAACAAGGGAATTGGCCCAATTTTACTTTGTTTATTATATATTATAATTATATTAATGTCTGCACATGTACTTTAAAAGCAGGCACATTACTATAGATATAGAATAATGTTTGAAGGAGCAGAGTTTTTTTGGTGATATTCTAATTTTTTGAGATAGGATTTTTGAGTTTTCTCAAGCTCTAAGCCATAATCAGCAATATTAAAATAATAAAAGGCTTGCAATATTTCAGTTGATTTGTAATGAATCCAGGATGTATGGCATTTTTGTTTTTTTAATTGCATTAAAGAAAATAATGAACTTTATCACAATATTCTAATTTTCTGAGACAGTCCTGTATATATATGAGTTAAATTAAACTTGAATAAAATAAAACTTTGTTAAACCATGTGCTGTGCTACAGTAAACAAATGTTTAGAGTGCTCTGAACATTAGTTTCCAGTATTCCTCACAGAGAATGTTATTTCACTGCTCATCCGATGGCATAAACCTGAACCACTGACAAATAACCATTTACCAAAGTAGTCAACTTCAGGCCAAATTAAATCCGGTCAAGCCACATTCATTTAAGAGCACATTTACCATACGTAGACCCTTAGTCGTTCACATGGGATAACTCATGTAGAGAAAAAGAAATAACAAGAAGAGACGTGAAGGACAACGAAATAAGGAGACAGAAAATTAAAGGAATGTTTTTACAAAAAAAAAACTAACAAGGACAAAAACTTATCAGAAGAAGTTGAACTTTGCGCTGCATATATATGCATATACTGTATATAACCAAACCTATTCTTTCTGTAAAATCCTGCTAGAAAAATGTAATTCTGGTCAACCATAAAAATTGTTCTTTTACAGGAACATGGATAAAATTGTTAGTAAAAGTCTGAGTCTGAGTGGCTTATATAACAAGGGAATTGGCCCAATTTGACTTCATACCTAAAAGCTTTTGTTTATTATATATTATAATTATGTTAACGACTTTGACATAACAACGTGCTGTTACTTTTTGTACTTTTGTACAAAAGCAGGCACATTACTATAGATACAGAATAATGTTTAAAGGAGCAGAGATTATAATGCTTGCTTTAATGGACAGCAAAATTGAATGTAATATAAAAATATGAGTTAAATTAAAATGTACTTTTGCTGCACATATGCACACAACAGAAGCCGTGAGCCACAGTTCTTTCAAAGACGGACTAAGAGATAGCATTTTGATTTAGAATTCAACATGTTAATAGAAATCAACGCTGTGTTAAAATGTTAGTTAGTTTGCTGAAAAGCACTTATAGTTGCAAATAATCAAGTGGGTCAAAACTTTGGTTCCTCCAGTCAATCTGTTTAAACAGGAAACACACACTGTCAATCACGACCTGTTATTAAAGATCAAGTGAAGAAAACAAAACGAGGAAGAAAAACATTCACGTCATTCCAGAACTTCCACCTCGACTGAAGTCATGCATCACACATCAGACAGAGTTTCCAATGTAATGTTTGTGATGGACATGTGATTCGAGGACAACGGCCGGCAAAAGTACGGCAATTAGCACAGACTGATGTGACTTGAAAAACTGACAGGCTCTTATCTTTGACACCTTAATGCAGGGGGAGGGAGCAGGCAGGCGTCACAGCAAATTGTTTCAATCGAACTCATTCAATTTTCTGATGTCATGACCACATTAATTTATGAATGGAAATAGATCAGGAAAAATAATTGTATGATTTTCTTGCCACAGACTGACATTTCACTCTTCGTGAGGCTCTGAGAATTTCATATTTTCTAATTTAAGTAATTCATAGACATCTTATTGAGCCCAGGTAAGAATGTAGATTATTTTATGCTTAGTGCGTACTGGTTTTTAATGGTGCAAACAGATTTGACCTAAGAATCAAACTACTCATCTTTAAACTGTAGCATACAAACTCAAGGACTTTTTAATAACTTCCTTAAAAAAGAATTGGCAATACCATAATCGAAAAGTCCGAAATCAGCTTAAAGTTAGCAAGCACAATAGAGTTTAAATTGTTAACAACCTAGAAATTTTCAGAAATCTTTAACAGCACTTCCAAAGAGTTCAAAATGAGCTAAAGATGATTGAAGTTTAGTTAGACAGTTTAGACATTAGCTAGAAACATTTGAGAAGGCAAAACAACTAAAGGTTAGCCACATTTCTCATTGAAATAAATAAATATTTTCCTGAAACATATTTATCATGTCAGAAAGAAATGCCTTTCACACTGATGAGGATTGCTACGCTAATCTGTCTGATGGGCCATAAACACGTCACAGATTTGATTCCAAAAATATCCCAGGTACAGTCATCTCCTCTAAGTTGAAACAATGTGGATCCACTTCAGAAACATGCATATGTGAAGTGAGTGTTCACAGCTGAGTCACTGCCATGACCCCAGTAAGGCGCGTTGAAAACTTAATTGCCAAACAATTGCCTCCACTGAATATTATTAGTCTTCGTTTGGCATATTTAAAGATGAGAGATTAACAGAAAATGGCAGTGAGCAAAACTCATCCAGCCCCCTGGCTGTCAGAGAGATGATGTTATTGCTGTTATGACGTTCACCTCCACCTGCTGCTCAGCAGCTTATAGGCAGAAATAAATCATCAGAAATTGCCTTCAAAAAACAAGGGTATTTATTATAAATAAATCAATAAATACTGCCACTGACCATTTTTCCCACCAACTATCAGTCTTTCAGTATGTTATAGTGTGGTATTTTATATACATATACATATATATATATATATATATAAATAAATATATAATATTGGACTGGGAGAGGAAACAAGAAACAAGAAAGAGAAAAGCCAAAAGTGTGACAAATATGCTAACGCTATACAGAAAGAGCATCACCCAAAACCAGGTCAAACCACATAAACTACAGGCTAAGCTAAGGCTATGCTAACCGCTAAAAACCTCTGACGGGTTGAGATATTATAAGTTGGTTTACTGCTCTCTCCTGGGTTGAGTTTTCAACAACAATCTTAACATTAACTGAAATAGTGGAGGAGATTATCGTTCAATTAATTTTGTGGTGTATTTTATATTTTAATTATCAAATAAAATATATTTTAAAAATACAGGTTTTTTTTGGCAAATTATTTATGTGGTACATCCCAATGAATGTGATTTAAAGGCAATGTTTTTACAACCTTTGACATTTAGTCAAACAACCAAAGGGAAAATGGTTCAACAATGTCAGCCAAATTCCAAAACATTACAAACTGTGCCATAGTCAGCCCATCCTTTTTATTATGTTGATAAGGCTTTAGGTGTTTGGATTAATCACTCCTGTTTCACTATGATGGCACTTTTTAACACAACGTACATTAAAGATATCATTAC
>NC_024320.1:2720123-2728598 GCF_000523025.1 Cynoglossus semilaevis
GAAGAGACTTCAAAGTACCTGGACAAGTAGGATCCCATGATGGCCTGGTACAACTACGTGACACTGTGAAAATGGAGACATGCAACGTGTTGATTATTGCAGAAACATAACTAGATAAAGACCAAGTCGTTGGAATAACAAATACAAAATCTAAATGGCTTATAGGAAAATACCCAAAACTAAACAGATTATTTTAAAAAAATGGTTTTTATTTATCTTTTGACTACCATTAAATATTACTTTTTTAGCCAGCAAGAGTCGCCCCCTAGTGATTTACTACTACCACTTCAATTGTTATATGCGTTATAGCATTTGGTCCTTCCAATATATACTGTAAAAAATGTGTTTCATATTAAACCTTGTTCGGAAGCATGTATAAACATGCCATGTCATTTATGAGGTTTGATTTATACATTTTATAAATTATGAAAAACTATTTAGGAAAAATTATGACACGGTCTAATCAACAAAAATCTGGTCTCAATTGTCCTCGGCTTGAGGTTTTTTATTATTATTATTAATATCATTACGGTCATTTTCAAATTTAACATTACTAAATATATAGTATGTGAATAAAACTGGTCGTTTACGAGTAGAGCATTCGGTGGGACTTCACAAAAGTAGCAATAAGTTACAACCGTAGTAATGAAGTTAGCAACTAACTTAGAAAAGTGACTTATTATTAGCAAAACTGATAAAGCAGTCAGGTAAGGCCTGGGGGCTACACATATAGGTAAGCAGCTCTACTGCGTCACCTGGGCTGAACCTGAAAAGTTTTACAGGGCGGTTTCGTTTTGACGATGCCTGACTGTTCTTGCTGTGAATTAATCATAAACCAAACTTACCTAAAGTTGTACTTTGAAACTAACGATATTTCTGCTCAAGAATTACCGAAAAGAGTTTCAGTGGCCGCTTTCCATAAGAAAATACAGAAGACAAACAAGGCCACGCTCTCTCGCTGTCAAGAGCAGACCACGAACCGGAAAACATACATGTGAGTTCCGGTGAGACGTTATAAAGTTATATGTAAGATTTAATTTATTCTAGATTTCTGTTACAGTTCATGTATGTATCCAAATACAAATATATATAAAGATATATAAAGTTAAAAACAATCACATTATTTCATTTATTGTTAATATTAGGGTTAACAGATTCGTAGTAACGCTAAAGAATACTTTAGTAGTGTAACGTTACAATGTTACCATTTAGGATACTTTTACCAGATATAACATACCGTTTCCCTAAAATGGTAAAATAAAAATAATAAAACAATAATAATAACAATATTTTCTTCAGGAGCCGAGGTTGGCTATGTATTGATTGTGAAACGGCGCTCTCTACTGGTAAAATTGTATATTGTCGCGTTTGTCATAACCTCTATAGCGTATTAGAACGAGACCTTTTCATGCAGTAATTAAGCTCAAGACATTCGTAGCAACAAAGGTTTTATCGAAACACAGCACTATATGAAGCACTTTTTTGGTTATTTCATCAAAAAAATGTATCTAGATAAACAGAAAATAAACTAAAGACAGCTGACAGATGGACTGAGCACCAACAGAGTTGTTTTCACTTTTTGTCTTGAAGGTTTAACATCTCATGGTAACTTGGTAAAAGAGTTTTGACATGAGCATCCAGAGTGAAAGTACACTGGGCAGTATTTCATTCAACTGTAACAATACTTGTCAAGCCAAGCTTTCAAAATCCCTATATCAGCAGAATATGGGAAGTGGGGCTGAGTTTGTATATTTCAAATTATAAAATAAAATAAATATATATTATATTAATTTAGCCAAGTCAGTATCGTACATCTGCCAATGCTTGTTAGCCTTTAGCTGTCTTCCCTGAATCATGCAGCACAGGTTCCAGTATTCTTACATTCTCAAATTTTCTAGAATGTTCCATTCAGAAGATAGCTTTGTCCAATTTGACATCATCATCAACAATAACAACAACAACAACAATAAGCAAGCTCACACATGCTGACACCATATAACCATACTACAAAACAGTCATGTCTGAAATGTGCTCTGAATTCTAAGTGCCAGTAAGTGAACTGGTGGAAAGCCCACGGAGTCATACTATTTCAGTCACATTCTGTTGCTGTTTCAGGAACACAACAACTCCACCTGGTTTGTAAATAACCTTGCGATGAAAGAAGTATGCAAATCACATGACACGCACTTAAAAACAAAACAAAGTACATTCTGCTTAAATCGATCAACGTGCTGGGTAAACACATTTATCTGCTCAGCTTTATACCACATATAAGACAGAGAACTGTGGTGCTGTTAATAGAGAAAATCCACCTAAGCAATAAAGGACAGTGAAACACTTCACCTGTGAAATCCCATCCTCAGTTCCACTTTCACTCTTAACCATGGATTGCGACAGTGTGATGTAACACTGACACTATTTCAAAAGTTCCCCTGCTGACCAAAGGCTGGGAACAACAGTGTGAAAATAGTGTCTATAAAACTAATGCTGTGTTGATGTTAAAACACCCTAATGGCTTGATTTTATTTACCCTGATGAAAAAAGAGTGTAATAAAGATGGACAAGGGCACTAAAGAAGGAAAGAGAGAGAGAGGCAGATGATATCCGTGGTTTCCACCTTTACAGAGGCGGAAATCCCTCCATCTGATTAATGTTACACTGCTGCCCAGGAACAATTATGACTGAATTATGACGTTTTTTCCCAAATGTAGACAAAGTACTCTTTATATCTGCAGCTCTTACAAAGAAACCCTAGTGTATGAACTGAAAGATTAGATTCATATCTCTGTGTCAGCCCAAAAACATCATGACAAGTGATACGCAACATGAACACCTACTGTATATCTGAAACCAGTGTTTCCATCAAAGGATTCCTTCTCTGTAGAGCTGTCTCTAACACCAGGTCTCAACTCTGTCTGGTCTAATGACTCATATTCAGTTCCTCTCAAATATCCTATTGGTTTAGTGGTGAAAAAATGAGGCTAGTTTCCAGTAAAGTTTGGTTTAAAAAAAATATCTAAAAATGTCTCTCTCTCTCTTAAAATAAAAGGGTTCATTGTTGATATGAAGGCAGTTATACCAGTTTAAAAGTGTTTCTTTAAGTTGAATTTAATTTAATTCACAGACTTGTCAGAATAGTCAGAATGGTCTGACTATTTTAAAAAAGCATTGTTTTTGCAGTTTCACTAAACTAAATGTTTAAATGTCATACCTTATGACAACTGTTCTTAAGGCAGTTGTCGGGGGGAAAAAAACAATATAAGCAGAGCTTATGTATCTTGTTACTTTGCCTTTCACTTGAAACCATGAATGTCACATAAGGTGACAATTCAACAGTCTCATTGATGATAAAGTTCCACAGTGTGTACGTACACAGTAAATACAGTTGTAAACTCCCACTGAAGTGTGAGCTAACCGAGTTCCCCTCACGTGAGCCGCTGAACTGTAAATCAAGTGGCTTGTACTGTAAATGCTGAGTTAAAACGCTACTTGTGAAGTCATAGTAGAGAGAGAGAGAGAGAGAGAGAGAACTCTCCAGAGCAGAAGAGGAACGACATGCAGCCGCAAAAGCTGAGTCACACTAATTCAAGCCTCCCAAATATCCTGCCGTCTTCTGGTGACACCTACAGTATTGGGGGTGAGCGTATGTGTTTACGACCTTTCTAGGAATTATCATCATTTAACATTCCCCCATTGCATTTGAACAGAAACTAAAATAATTTCCCAGCTTAAGACTTTATTAGGAATGACTAAATCACATGAAACTCAAATTCATGGAAACTTGGTTCAAATTAAATGAATCAATCCATCTCCCTCCATCTTCTGCCTCTATTACATGTGCTTTTTCATGTGATCCATTCATCATCACCTTTCTACCTCTGTCTCAGAACTGTTCAACCGTCTGTCTGTCTGTCCTGCTCTGCCTTTTGTCTACATGACAGAGCCTCTCTCTCTGAACCATACATCATAGCAGGTCTCACTACTGTGGTTCTCCACCCACACAAGATTTCCAGCAGCACAACATCACACATCAGACTTTATTCTCACACTGCCACCTCCACTATTAGTCCTGAAACACTGGTGAAACACTGGTGAAACACCTGAAACACCCGTGAATGTATAACAACCACACAGAGGCGTTCAGAGTCATCAAAAAACATTTTTGGACAATTACTGTAAGGTATTTAAACACAATCACACGGTTTTTTTTTAAACTTCTTGATGATGCTTCAAGGTCTTTACAGCTCCCATTGGTTCAGCATTGGTTCAGCATTGGTTTTTCTCAAGTCAAAATGAAATGAAATGTTTATCACTTTTTCAGATAGTGCTCAAACCCAAACACACGTCCTTATGGATCAGTTTCATCTTCTTCCATAAGATTGACAGCAGGAGCTGTGACCTCATATGGTACAATTTTCATGCCCGAGAGTCCGACTCACCACAGAGGGCTTCAAACCCACAACCCTCTGCACAGCAGGCGGCAATACTACTTGACATCACTCAAGCTCTTTTTATAGAAAAAGTCCTTGTATTCTAAATAAATCAATATTATACGACTGGATATTAAAGTTTAAGGACATTTATTTTCAACAGATATTAAATCATTTTCCGGGTCTTGCTGGTGAACCTGAGAGCTTCTGGACCATGGAAGAACATGCTATGTGTTTCCACCAAGAATCGGACTGGTGATCGTTTGCTGAATGGTAAGCAGGCTTCATCAACTTCTTCTACATGTAATGCAAAATGGCCCCTCAAGATTTCATTATAAGGGGTGGCACGGGCTGAAAAAGCAAATCAAATTTGACTGTAATAGACTGACTTTGATTAATAATGTGGGTTCTTCCAATTATCAGGGAAAAAGCCACACCTCTCAGTTATATAGGATGTTATACATATTTTTTCTGCACCGTAAATTGTTAAACCCTTTTCCCCAAAGGTAAACAATAAATCAATCGATCAACATCTTTTTAATAAAGTTAATTTAACAGGAAAGCAGAATAAAATAAAAACCAGATGAGAGATATTTCTTAAAAAATATATTTCCCAATACATTAGCTATAGCTAGATAAAGTGTAAAAGTACGTAAAAACATGAGCAGAATGAAACGACAGTCTGATAAAATGTTGATCCAATAACTTTTTTAATGTCATGATATTTTATTTTGATCTAAATTTACAAAGATATTTTTATTGCCTTCTTTTACCTATAAAGTACCTTATGAGCTAGTTACGCTATTCACAACCCGTGACCATAATACTGATGTGACCTTGGGTGAAATGAGTCTGATCCTCCCGCCCGTTTTTTTTTACAGGTCAGGGTAAAGCTCCTGATTGTAATCCCTGACAGTAAAATCTTTTTTCTACTTCCTTCAAACAGACTTTTAGGTTGAATTAATTCCTAAATTATTCTCTAGATTAATTAGCTTTTTTATTGCTAGTTCAGTAAGTGCTGTGTCATATTAATTAGAGGGATAGTCCTTACTCCCTCGGCCCAATCCCTCTCTCTCTCTCTCTATCCCTCTCTCTAAGTGGGCGTGTCCTCAACTCTATAAAACCCTATTACCGCACGACACACACAGTCAAACAAACAACCTCACTGACTAGGAAGGAGGAAACGACTGATGAAAACAACCCTGACAGTGCAGTGACCTGCTGGTAAGACACGCTATAATTATCTTTTCCTCCTGTAATTATTTAGTTTGAACAATTGTGCGTGGCATTGTTTTGATTCACTAGGACTGTTAATAACTATATTTTACACGTGTTTCGGCAGATCCTGATGATTTTATGATTATTTACAACATGTTTGCTACATGATAAACGAATCTTAACATTATTGGTAAAAATGTATGACAAAGAAAACGTCACTCACACTTGTTGAATGTTCTGGAACTTTTCGTGTTATATATAAAAAAATGTTCCTGTAATACTCCCGACAACCAAAGTGTTTACAAATTACTCATTGGTTAAGAATTAGCTTAATAGCTGCCAAAGTATTTGTTGAAACATTTGCAACGTTTTTTTTTTTTTTGGCAGGAAAAAAAAGATATAGATATAATTAGAGTAGCTATAACCTAGGCACAGTGTTTTTAAAAAACCATAAAGTGGGCAGAAGAAAGCCTTGACTGAATTAATCCCCCCTCCCCATATTTTTAATTGTGAAAAAACCTTAATACTAACAAGAAAACCAAAAATATTTAGTTTTCTCAAAAGTGGTAGTTAAAAGATGAGCCAACATAAAAGTTAGCAGAAAAAAACTGTTTACTGACCACAAATTAGCCAAAGTGGCTAAAATGACTGTTTACTGACCACAAATTAGCCAAACATTTTAGTAAAATACTAAAATGTTTACTTGAAAACAAACACAACTTTACTATATAGAAGAAGTTAACAAAGGAAAATGAAGCCCCAGATGAGTAGTGTTGAAGGAGTAACAATGTATAGAAGGTTAAAAAAAAACCTTCCAAACTGAAGGTTTGCAATTTGATTCCTGCCTCATGATTGTCTAATTACTGACATTTGCTTCCTTTGATAGTTGACACAGCTGAAATACTGTTTTTCTTTGGAAAGCCAGAACAAGTACATGGTAATTACCAAATACTTCATGACCCACTATCTTTTTTTCTTCTGAGCTCAGCCGTTTAAAAAGCACTGATGATTTATCAGTGATAACTCAAACTCTGCTCACAGCCTCAATCCTGTGATAAACCTATAAACAAAGATATACGACTCCCTTCACATGTGTGAGTGACTGAGTGTTGTGTGTGAATGTTTCTTTTGCCCTATTACTTATCTTTTGCTGTAAATATTTGTAATAAAAGGTGAATCTTAAAGTACAGGTCATATGAGTTGATTTTCACTCATATGACCATGCCTGGTTTTAACTCTTGCTGCACTGACTGTCAAACCAACGTGGGTTTGAACGTCGCAGGTGTTTCAACAGTTTGCCCGCAGCATAGCCAACTTCTTTGTAATTGCTTGACAGTTGTTGCCCTGTGCCGACGGCACAAAAGAGGATCTTGAGCAAGCTGATTTTTTCCTGAATTTCATAGGAATCTGAATAAGCATTCAAGTGCTTTGGTACTTTCAAGAAGATAAATTAAAATGGGGTAAGGAGCGTGTGAGGTCAATTGTAAAACAAACATCTGGTTTTCAATATCTACCATCTAACACTGATGTTAATTGACCTTTTTGGCACATGACAGAATTTATCACAGTATGCTGCAGGCAGTTGATTTTGCAGATTACAAGTGCAAGAGCTGCTTCTCCGACTTTTGTTTCGTCTTCTTTGGAATACAGTGAGTCATTCAACTGGCTCTCTACATATCGTTTCATCTTCTTCTTTTCCCGGTCCGTTGTGGCAACTGACATCATGTTTCCCTTCTCTTCATCCTGTCAGCAGAAACTGCTGCCTGTGTTTAACCATTGTTAACGTTTGTGGTGCGGCGATTTTGGAGTGTAGCCAAGGATGAGAGATAAACAATGAGAGAAACCGAGGCAAGGAGATAAACGTGATGTATTTTTGTTGCTCTGGGACAGTGGTTTTCAAACTATGGTCAGTGTACTGGTGGTGGTAGCAGAAGACTCATGTTTTTTCTTAACTAAGTTGGCAAAATACTGGATAGTATTTGAAATGGTAGATGCTTTGGAGGGGTCATAAAATCTGCAATCGTTGATCCAACTGGAAAGTCTTTGAACCAAACATTTGACTTAAAGAAAAGGTAATGTCTATATATATATATATATATATATATATATATATATATTTAAATATATATTTCATCAAGCAGAGGAGTGGTAATAAAGCAATAAACTCTCTTTCAAAAAGGCAAATGCTCTTCTATTAGGAAATGTACGGCTTGACTTTTCTGTTGTCAACTTGCAGATTCATACTGACCGCTCTGTGCACACACCTGCAACAGTGACACAGGATAAGTTGCTGCTGTGGCTGTTTAATGACTGTAATACGCTGAACATGTTTTGACTAGATTCCTAATTTGATATTGGTTAGTAGAAGTGTGACTTCCTGTGTGTAGTCTGCGTAAAGTGTAACTTTGTTTTGAAGTTGTTTCAAAGTTGTTTCCTCATATTTCTCCCTGTGCATAATGGACAAAAGAATTTAACATTTAAAGTGTTTTGTGTTGTTTCTTTTTAATAGGTCTCAATGGACTGGACTGTTTTCGTAATTTTGCACGTGATATTTCAGCCATCATTCTCAGGTTTGTTCAACTGAAGGGTGTTAACATATATATTTAACCAGACACATTTGGTCAGACATTAACGTCAACGTTCATATTTTTCCCAACAGTCCTTTTCACCGTTGATGTGGAGCAGGACACCTACACCTCGGAGTTTGGAGGAACAGTCGTGATGGGCTGTAGTTTTCGGCCAATACCTTCAAACAATGTCTCAGACCTGAAGGTCAGGTGGTACCTGGAAGGCAGCAAACCTCTGGATGTGTATGTGACGGAGAAGA
>NC_024320.1:2728633-2768883 GCF_000523025.1 Cynoglossus semilaevis
CTAACTAAGGAGCTGAAGGAAGGCCGTGCCAGGTTACAGGTCAGTGGAGTGATGTCTGTTCCTGTAAATGTGGTCACGGTCTATGCTTTTATGCTTTTTGTCCCTTGGGCATCAGTAACTCAAAACCTGGTTTTCCCTGTTGTCATGTGATCAGGTGACAGAGTGTAGAATGTCAATGTACTGTAGTAGAATGAAATTTCTCACTCATTCGAGTCAATTTCATTTCTGCTTCCTATTCTTATTATTTGCTGTCCTTCTGGCTGACAATGTAATGTTGAAATTTAGAATTTAATTAAAATGTAATGTTGAAATTTAGAATTTAAATAAACAAGATAACAAACGTGTAGTTATTATTAAACACTTTATTTTTATATATATATATATATATATTTATTAAAAAAACTCATATTTCTCTCTTTCAACTGCCCACATAAACAGCGTCTCATCATTTTCAAAATGTTGGTGTCACTGAGACTCATTTGTTCTTCCTCAGCTCTCCAATCTTAAAATCAGCGACTCTGGGACGTATGTGTGTGTTGTAAAGTCAGACCCAGGAGCAGACTATAAGAAAGTCACTCTGTCTGTTACAGGTAAGTCTATTTGTGTATTTGTGACGCAGTGACTGAGCTGTGTAATGTAATGTCTTGGTTCCGATTTAAAACCTGCTTCTTTTCCCTGTCCATGGACTAAGATGTTATTCATTTTAAATGTTCATTCAGTTATGGCAAAAAAAAAAAGAAAAAAAAAGATCAAAACCTATTGCAGAACTTCAGTAATTCTACCGGTTTCATTTGGTTAAAATGTGATGTTTGCTTGGATTTCAAAATTTCCAGAACTTACACGATGAAGCGTAACATGACTCAGCTCAAATTTATAACAACAAAGCTTATGATGACAAAGCTTATTTCTAATATTATTAAGACGCTTTCTGAAATGACATATGTCTTAGAACTTTTTGATCTACTTGTTGATTTCTAAATTAAAAAGTGATGGTGAAACTTAGTGGGTTTTTTAGCGTTTGTCACATAAACAACTCTGTTTGTGCAGGACCTTACAAAAGTGTGAAAAAACACATAGAGAGGGTGGTAGCAGCTGGTGGGGACGACGTGCTGCTCACCTGTCAGTCTGAAGGATACCCAGCATCCCCGGTTTTATGGCAGAACAGTCGGCGGCGGCCACTAAAACCCAACACCACCACTGTGAGGACGACAGAACAGCTGTTTAAAGTCACCAGTCAGATTCGCGTCAGCTCATCGGTGGAAAACAACTACACCTGTGTCTTTACAAATGATGGCTCCTCAGCAACTTTTCAGCTTCCAGGTACAGTTGCCTTCCTTTTTACCTTGTTTTGTAATTGGAATGTGTTGTCAAGCATCTTTCATTTTGCGTCTGATCTTTTACGTATGCATCAAAATCATGCTTTCTTCTTCAAGTCTAACAGTATTGGCCTTCTTCCAATAATTACACCATCCATTTACTTGTCCATCATCTAGTACACAATCCACCAGGGGTCTCCACTTTCACATTTTACTATATTGATAATTACATTTGCCATTTCCTGCCATTTCCTGCCAAGGATTATTATATATTCTACTGTGCCATGTCACTTTTTTAATCACAATATTCATATTTCACGGGGCAGTGGTGGCTTAGTGGTTAAGGAAGCGGACTTGGGTTCCAGAAGGTTTCAGGTTCGAGTCCACCAGCTTCCCAGTTACCACTGAGATGCTCTGATCATGGCACCGTCCCCACACACTGCTGCCCACTGTTCACTTTGGTGATGGGTTAAAAGCAGAGGTCACATTTGGATGTGACAAATAGTTCACTTTCCTTTCATATTCCTTATCTTGCTGCGAAGGCTATTTACATCAACGGAAAAACTGTTAGTTTAAACCACTGTGGCCTGATTGTTTGTGTGAACACAAAAACACCTCAAACAACGTGAAAACGTCAAACAGGCTTGTCCTGAGTTGAACTCTTAAAATAAACCTGTAGCCAAAGCTGTGAAGTCTGTTGACGTCTAAAAAGGCGTCAGCAGTCGCACATTTAACACCTTTTCTAGTTTCCGTGACCTTGTTTTTATTCATCCAGATGAGTAACGCTTGTTGTGTGAAGTGTGGGTGTCTAAGAGCCTGGCAGGATTTCCATATGTAGGAAGATAAAGCTTTGTTCTAAAGCAGGCTGTTCTGGGTTTTACTCTGACAATCACACTGTGGTGCCTTCATCAGAACAATGTAGGTTAAATGAGTGGAATCTATGGGGACTTTCTCCTCATCTGTTAGTCATAATTCCTATCAAACAAATATTAACTATTTATGCTCTACATGGTTCACAAGGCCATGGTTCTTTGAGCAGTTTCTGTGGGATCTTTGTTAATTAAAAGTAATGTGTAACTAAGACACCTACTAACACTGTGACAGGAGCTTGAAATCCAACTACAAGGATTTTACAGTTGACCCTCAGACTTTCAGACCTCAACCAATAAGTGCAATATTCAATATCCTCTTGGAGGTTGACCAAAATTCAGACCTCGATCCTCTTGGAGGTTGACCAAAATTCAGAAATTCCAACCTGACTGGATCCAGCTGCCTTTGGAGGTCAAGAAGCATCAGTTGCGCGACCCTATTTGTTGTGGTTGGATGTTGTCACCTTGCTGTGCTTCACAGTTTCCTAATTCTGCATGCTATGATCAGCGAGTGCTAATCACCACCAAAACAAACTCACCACCAAAATACAATTTCCATTTTAGTTAAATTCTTACTTGCTGAGGTTCTTGCTGAGGACTCTGGGTTCTTTGAACTATTTAAATGATTTGCATGTTTTCCTGGGGAAAACAGTTTTGGAATTGGAACAATTCAGTCCTCAAACAACCCTCGGCTACTTTGGTTTTGCAGTGTCCTGCCACTTAACTTTGAGTCAAATAAACACATCTTGATTCACACACACACTGAAGGAGCTATTTGTTTGAGTTATACTGTTGTATTTTTTTTTCAGTTTTTCATCCAATCCAATACTTGGATTAATGACATATATCTGCATATACATATACGTGTGTGTATATATGCAGATATATGCAAAACTCAATAAGGCAATTTCCCATGTGGTCCCTTGGTAGGTTTACCCATGACCTAGAACATGCTCATGCCAGCTTGGTATCATTTTTATTCTTGTTTAATAGACTTTTCAATTGCCTCTCATAAGATATTGCACAGAAGTACATATAAACCACTTCTATCAACCATGTACACCAAGTAAGAAACAAAAGAGAAGATTATTAACAATAAGCAAGAATTATTACCACAGACGACTTCAACCAGCCCACAAAGAGGAAGTCTGATTTGTCGGCTGGTATATTTGGTTATTTCCAATGTGATTAAAATACATTTTCCATGTGATTGGACTTCAGTGTGACACCGCAGGTCTTTTTTTTTAATTTGAATTATTTTCAACTCTTTTCACAGAGGATTTGCCAGTTGTGCTCGCCAAACATGACGCTCTCATCATTATCCTGTGCTTTGGACTCACAGTGGTCGCCATCGCGGTGGTGGTTTTTGTGTACCGACGAAGGAAAGGTAAACAAAATTTGCAGCAAACAACAGATTCCTTAGTGAATTACTGAGAAACCATACCATACAATGCAACACAACAAAATGCGTTATGCTACTATAAGTACCACTTTGGTCCAAAATGACAGTATATACAAAAATAGTATTGAGTATCTGAATAGAAAATATACATTATATATAATTCTATCAGTTTAAATAACCTGCAGTAGATACTGAAATGATCAGAGGACCATTTAGGTCCCAGAGATGGACTGTGTTTATCTGAAGTCTGGAGGTAAAAGGTAGAGGTAGAATGGGGACAATACCTATTAATCAAATCGATCCCCATTCTACCTCTACTACTCCATCACATGAAATACACAACCTGTAAGCAACATCATGGACTCCAGTCCCAGTCCCCAAATACCTTTCTGACCTCCTCCACCAACACACTCCATCCCGGAACCTGCAGTCCTTGAACATGAGCCTGCGGTCCTTCGAACAAAACAAAAAAAACCTTCGCGGCCAGAACCTGGAATTCTCTTCCTCCCAACATCTGCAATGCCCCTACCCTTGATAATTTCAAATCGTCACTCAAAACTTCTTTAACATGATGTTTCCCAACTGTCACAAAACTGTCACTGTCACTCAGCCCATTCCTTAGTCAATATTATCCACATTTTCCCCTATTAGTGTTTCCTTCTCTCCTCCCTCTTATCTGTTCCTTTCTACCTCATCCCTTATTCTTGCTGATGCAAAAAACACAAGTAATTATTATTATTTTTTATTATTATATTATAAAATGTAATATTAATACAACATTTCCTTATTTGAAAAATAAACCACCTCGATTTATTTATTGTTGTAAACAAACCTGACTGGTAGAAAAAAAACATTTACTAATTCATTAGTAATAGATATGGGGGAAAATTAGCCTCTGAGCAATTTCCCTTTAAACAGAGCAGGAAATGTAACACCATATTTTTGAACTTACTTAACACAGGAATAGATATTTCTAAAAATGGAGAAACAAAGGCAGAGACTAGAGGAGAAAAAAAAAGATTTGGGCCATAGACATGTTGACTATATATGGGAACGAAAGTAAAAGACATTCACTTTCTTTGGTGGGAGTTTATAGCTGTAGACATTTAAGTGCGGAAATGTGAGTAGGAGACAATAAGACAATGAGAAGAGTCAAGAAGAAAACCTGACTCAGTAAAAATATTTCCAAAAGGTTGAATCACACAGTATACAGACTGAACTGTAAACCAGGAGCTAAAGATATTTAATCAAATTAATTATGCCATCTGTGCAATTTAATTACTTTGTTTTCAAGAATATCTAAAATAATAATTATTATTATAATACGTTTGTCATGTATTGCCCTGCTTTTAACCCATTCTTGAGGAGCAGGGGGCGCTCTAAGCAGCACTGCGGGAGGAAGGGAATTCAAAATAAATAAAATATCGTCATAACAAGTCTCAATGCGTTCAAAGAAACATATAAAGAGGAAGTGTTTAGAAGTCACACCAACTATTCAGCATGCAGTGTTTACAGTTCACTTGTTTTTTAGGTGCTTTTAGGAGCATGTGACATGTGAACCTGACACATCTGCAAATTATCTAAAAAGTCATGAGTCAAAGCCAAAACCAGGTGGAAACACCCAGGTCATGTCAGCTTATCACTAAGGGGAAGTTGATGGTGTTTTTTCTTTTGACACAACTCACTCATTGCAACGTAAACCTTATCAGAGTGTATGGGAATGTGAGACTAGTGTAAAACCTGAAGTAAACACAGCATAGGAAATATGAATTTATCTTTGTAATTGAGGTCATTTATCATTACAAAACCTGTTACTGACACCATGACACAACACCTTTTTTATTATAACTAATTTACTAGGTCAACAAGATCTGTTTACGGTTACCTGTGTAGAAGAAGACTGATTAAAAACACAAGGAAAGAGCAGAAAAACAAAAGGCTAGATTACAGGAAGGGGAAACACACTGACTAGAAATGGCCAAAAATAACTCAAGGATTAACCACAAGAGGGCGGACGGTGTGTTATCACAAGGTGGAAGTCATGTTGTGCATGAGGTTGATGCAAACAACTTCACTGTTTTGTTTAACAAAAAAATAAACTGGGACGAAACAAAGTTGATTCCCTGCAGTAATGTCAAAGGTGAATGGCTCAGTGCAAACTGTTTTTTTATCACTGCACACACACATGTAAAATATAAAATGAGATGGGGAATATGTGTAGAATTGTGTCACATATGACCTAAGGTTGCCTAAAAGAGATGTAAAGTTTAGCTTAGAAAATGCTAAAGGAATCATCACCAGCTAATACAAATGTCATTGAAGGAACTTCAGAATAAACAAAAATGTAGGCAAAAATACGGCAAGAAAAATGAATAGCTACATGTCAGCTAAGTAATCCCTAGTAAAATGAAGCCCGTGCAAAAAATTACAGTACTAGCCATGAATAGCTAATGTAGAAGTTAGCCAAAGCAATACATTTTTTAGCCAAATACGGCAAGAAAAATGAATAGCTACATAAACCATAAAACGACCATAAAACAGTTACCAAACCTGCAGTAGGTTAAATGTTTTTGAGAAAGTAGCAAAAAATTAAGGGTAGTGCTGCCTTTCTGAAAAAAGCCCCATCAATTTTTTTTATAACTATAGCAAACATTGCTAAACAATTCGGCAATTATGAATCTAGATTTATATATTAGCCAGAAAACACAGCAATCTCTTCAACAGTTGTCCACCTGGCCAAAAGCAAACTGTGAAATACGGGAAATATATACTGTAAATATAGCTAATAGATAGCAGTTTCCTACCCTGCACTGTGTTGTATTTCACTCTGTTGTCTTTGTTACTGGCAGGATTGTCTTCTGGTGCCAGGAATGTTGCAGCTAATGGTGGAAGAAGATTCACTCCCGCCCTCACCAGTAAGTCCACACACATTTACATTTACATTTTTGTTTATTGAAACTCTGAAACTGACACTCAATGCTCTTCTTCTTCCTTTAGCTGTGACAACAGAAACCTAAAGTAAATGAAGGCGGAATTAAGTCGCTTACTGCAGGTAAATTTTTAAATTTAGAATGTATGAAAAAGTTAACAGACGCCATTCATTCCTTTGTATTTTACTACTACTCATCAAACTGGTTTTTGGTTTGGAAAGGCATCAGACATCAGTCAAACACAAACAGGTCAAGAGCCAGATTCTTTTTTTTTAACCTTGCACTGTCTGGTCTCGACTCTGAAATGAGGAAAAATGAAAAAATGACATTTGCCCTTGAAAGAGTGAGACTGTTGAGCTTTGCCTTGTTAACATCGTTGCGTTTCGCCTGGGCCAGGCTACAGTTATTCAGATGTGAAATGGCCAAATGTCAGCCACACAAATGTGGCCTGGACCACAGAAATGGCTCAATACCTAACGCTGATGTGAGCTAAAGTAGCTCAAAAACTTTGCACCCACGTTTGGGTGATGTCATTGTCGATTAGCCTCAGGTCTGTATGGTTTGTGTAGGTGATGGCTATGAGACACGGGGGAGTTTAAGAGAACTTTATTCCGAGGGTGACGTGGGTCTGACGGTGCTTTAGGTACCGTCTACCAAGTGAGTCACAGAACCAAACTAAAATTGATTCAGAAAGTGGAGGAGTGTCCATTTAGACCACATGTGTGCAGGCACATCACGTCATCTTATGCAGCCCACCAGAGCTTCTCATGTGTATGGTTGTCTTGAGGTTCTGTACTAATATTAGCTGTACAGTTATGTGTATCATATGCCTGTCAGGGTCTGATTCTACTCAAGTGTACAGTTAGCATAAACTACATTTTTATTTTAAAACATATCTGAAGTATCATCAGTATCAGTATTAGACTGTTCTAGAAATGTTGATGCTGTTCAGCCAATTACTGCGACTGGGTTTTAAATTTTGGCCCCTTGAGGGACACCAAGGGGGGTTGGAAAAATCTCTACTACATCACATCACCCTCCGACAAAAAGTAAGGAAGCTGGAAGGGATTCTTCTTCTAATCCGGCCCACAATTGTCACTTTATCGGACGGGTTGCCACATCTGGGCCACAAGCAGATAACAACATGAACAACATGGGCCGATACGATATGGATCCCTTTTGGGAAAATTGAATGTGTGTGTATATATATTTAACATAAATAATATTATAAAAGAATATCTGCATGTGGCCCACTTCAGATTCTCACTCTTTTATGGGGCAGATGCCACTAATAGTGGTCATGAGTAACATTTGAACATTTAGAACATTTTCTGTACTGATGTAAAGTTTCTTCAATTCATTGTTCAAAGATGTGTAAAAATATATTTTATTTTTCCTCCTTAGGCCAAGACCATGAATCCAGATGCTTTATTCCATCAGTAAGATTGTTCTGAATGAACAGCAGGACGTGGAAAGAAAAGCAAAATTCTTATCCCTTATTGGACTGAAGGACATATCCAAGTTCTCAATCCTAACACCTTTGGCTTCTTGTTTATTCCACCTGTTACAAAACGCCGGCACGTTTATTCTGCTAAATTTGGAAATCGGGAGGCATCCGCAGCTGATGCAGCACCAACTGTAGGATTCAACCCAAATGGTCAAAAGCTGTCGTACACACAGATACAGTTCATTTAGAACCCACATCGCCCGTAACCACAATCGGCACGTTATAGTAGTGTAAACGAAACTGGAGAACACAAAGAAAGTCCCGTGGACGCAACATCAGAGAAATAGCTTCGATCTGAGCTGGAAACCAAACCACAGACCTTTTATTGTGAAGCAATAGTATTAATCAGAGGGTTTGTGGTCATGACTCAGTGGCTCCTGGAAAGGACATGGAACGGACCAAAAATGCTGGTAGTCCCTGTCCCATGAGGTTCTGCTGTTGTTGGATGGACACCAAATGAGGAACCAAACTTTGGACTTCTCCCTGAAGAGGGGACATCGCTCATTGAATCACTGAAAGTTGTACTGTGCCTTTAAGAATGACATTTCAACCGAAACTTCGAGCAACTGGACTGTTAAAAGAACTTCATATTGAACTGTTGCTTGTTCAAGCGTCTGTTCGAATTTTTTTTTCCTGTGTGTGTGTGTTTTTCTGCCTGGTTATGCTGCCTTCTATGTGGATTCAGAGTTGTTTACATATTTTTGAATGCATTAATTACATTTTCATGCTTTATTTAAACATCTTCACTATCATGAAGAAAAAGCGAGGTTTTTTTTTCTACGGCATAAACGAGTGGATTTCAATTGCACTGTAATAAATGTGCTTCATGTATGAGTCCGGTGATAGTTGCATTTTCAGTTTTAGTCAGCAGAGGATAGAAGGAAAGGTCACAGCAAAGTCCGCTACAGTTGAAGGAAATCAATTTTATTTGCAGTGCAACAAAAAGGGAAGTGACTCAAAATTCCTGGCAAAAGAGTTCAGTAAATAACAGTAACATCAACTACACCAGCAGTTACAGCTTTATTTACGACAAATCTTTTTCAGTGAGTCATTGCCATGTCTGCCTGTGCTGTAGAATTGACTTTCTTCTTCTTTTCTAAGACATTTCTAAGTAAAGAGGCTAAAATGAAAGGATTTCGAAACTTCACTAAACGCCCCGAAATGAGACAGCAGATAATCCTAGGAAACACTTTTTATTCTACTTTTTATTTATTATGCCCTTTTTTCATTTCCCTTTTCCAGTGCTGGACATGACTTTCACTATTGCTTTGAATGAGACAGACACGTATTCAATGGACCTGAACTAAAAAAACCAAACAGAAAACTCAAGTTTCATCAAACACTAACAGCATCATAACCTCACTTGAATATTATACTATGTATATATTATATACTATGACATTCAAATGATATCAAATTAGAGATAATTAAAATGAAGATGTGAAATAAAACCACAGTTTTAGTTTTCAGCTCTTGAGAAAAAATACTGATAGCAAAAGTATTTCAAAGTCACATGAAATATATGGAGTACAACAGTTCCACAGGAGGTTTTTGTTCCTTCCAGCAGAGGGTGCTATAAGCACAATTATACCTTTTTTTCACCCAAACAAGTTTGAGGCAGCGTTCATTACAATAGGTCAATCTGAAGCAATCGTTCTCATGGCGTTAGCATTAGCATATCTTGCGGCTAGATTTGTAAAACTACTGAATACAAAAATCCCAAATTTGAAAAGAAAAGTTAATGTTTCCAACCAATTATATCCAGCAGAGGGAAACCTTGTTGCTCAGTAACTCTCCACCAACCATTTCTAATGATTTGTGAAGGGATTGCTTTCAAATGGCAACACTGACAGGGTGAACAAAAAAAAAAGTCTTTCCTCAATTCCTGCAAGTATATTACTGTTGTGTTCAACTAATCAGGCCCAGGTTTTACACTGGCCAAAGCTGGAAAATGATTTTGAGTCATTACTCTACATGTACTTTTTGAGACAATGTCTGTCGTAATATTTCTGACGTGGCTCTAAACATGTTGGGAAACACGCACCCGCACTGATGACAAGACCATTTGTGTTGGGGTTTTACTTCTAATAAATTTCCCTCAGCCTCTGCCTTGGGATAAATTACAGCACTTTATTTTAAGAACACTATTTCATCAAAAGTGGCGCTTTGGCCCAGAGGCAATGTCTCTGTCATTGGTGTGGAACCCCAGGGTTCACCTCCTGGGCAAGTTCGAATCCCGGTTAGGGCAGTTGGTACCTTCCAGTGGACTCACCACCCGCAGGAAGGTTTGGGGGGGTTGGTACGGTGCAATGTGATTTGGGTGGCGACTGCTGCCCCCGCGACCCGGTAACGGATAAGCTGATGAAAATGGATGGATGGATGGATGGATATTTCATCAAACTCCCCTGGTTTCAAAGAGATTCTTTGAACCATTCTATATCAAGTACCAAGAACCAGATATTATATTAACAGAATATAGAAATGAATGATCCTTATGAATGCTCTTAGAAACGATTAGGCCACTTTTGAGAGAATCAAGTAAACACTATGTCCTAACACTGCTGTAATTGGAATCTTGAATTAGTTTAGTTACTGTATATACTTATACCTAGCAGGGCTAGGTCACAACATTGCAACAGTTGGAGGCAGACTGATGTGGACTCCACCGTCTCTTTGCCAAGACTGGGTAGGTAAGAACTGGGATTCCCTCAGAAGCGTCCTCCGCTCCAGGGGTTGTCTGCTTTTAAGGAGTTGATCATCATGTGATCATGCAGATCAATGGCATCTTTCAACAATCACTGCTCGTTGGAAATGTCAGCCAAAACATTCCTGGCAACAGAATTGTGGAAGAACCGGTCCGTTTCGTGTCAGCATTTGTTGAAGTCCTCCACCGAATGACAGTAATGCATCGTAGTTGGCAGGCGATCAGGGATCGTATGCCAACAAAACATCAGGAAACCTTAACGCTGCTATTACCATCAGGGGATGGCAGCGAGCAGTGATTATAAAAGCACTGACTTACAAAAGTTGATATCTTTTAGGTTAAGAAAAATATAAATAACTGTGGATTTTTTTTTTATTTTTTATATTGTCATTGGTATGAAGAGCAAATGCTAATTTTTAAAGGACTTAACTCACCTTCTCTCCCCAACAGGGGGAACAAATAAATCATAAGTTAAAGTTGTGGCTTTAACTAATGTTGATGTATTTAATCACAACTTTTCAGCTGTGTTTTCACCATATATAAGTATGAATTAGCCTAGTCAAGGCTAGAGTTGTTTATGTGTATTTTTTTTTGGCACTTTTCTCATCCAAAGTAGCGTCCCTTCCCCGTTGACTTCCATTTACTTATAGTTGCTTTTGAAGTGTCATCTGACCATGCAGAAGCAGTGCCAACGTTATCTCAGTAGACTCACAACAAAACCTGTGTATGGCATATATTTGGCGATCTTTAACAACTTTTAATCGGTTAGATATTAATCCTGAAAAAATGGTGAAAGGAGGTTCTGAAATTGTCAGGCCAATGCCAGTGCCCTCCAGTGCTAAGGTTACAATAGTGAATTGGGCTAATGACAATGGTTTTGTTCACCGTCCAAATTTGGTTACTTGTGTCTAAGTTGAATATGAAATCCCACTCTTTTGGTCAGTTCTGATAATCCATGAAAAGAACGTTCATGAACATTTCCACGCATATGAAATAACAATGAGAAAGCAGGATTTAGTCGTCTTCAACGTTGACCAACTGCGGAGTGAAAGACACAGCTCTCTTTGTTGTTCAAAGTTGCTTCCCCTGGTTAGCATCAAAGCACATTGTAGCTTTAACCTTGTTTGTTTGGGTTTTTACTGTGGGTGGATCCTGATTAAGGAGTAAAATGATAAGCTATCCGTTTTTCTTAGGAACTCAATAATGGGCATGATTTTTCAAACATGATGCTGTTTCTTTTTCCCTGCACTGAAGATTTCCCCCATGAACAGCGTTCAAACATAAACACTTCCTCTTCCCAATGACACGCCACTAACAATGCAGACGATCTGGTTTGCGTCATTGTGTTGACCTTGTTATATTTGGCCCGTATGAACAGCTGATGAGGGTAAAATGTTTGTTCACCACATCGTTCCCATCATCCTGGGAAATGTTTTATTGCGATTCGCTCAGGGAATATTATCACCAGTCAGCAGAAGATAAAGAGGAGGTAAAGAGGAACAGGGAAGTGTTTGTCTCTGTCAGCAACAAGCCGAGTGACTTAATCATGTTATTTATTTACCATATCATTAAGGGTTGGGGTGTGTTTCCCCGTTTAGGTCAGACAAATTTTCCATCATTGCACTAAAGGTGAAGCACTCAAAGTGACTGTACTGTGAAATGTGAATTTACAAAATTACCAAAGCTGAAGCTAATTATATTGAAACAAAATCATAAAAGAAGAAGTGGTTAATGGTTAGTGGTTTAGGGTGTATGTTTACTGTGGGATGGTGGGGAAATTTGATGTTACGTAAAGACGTTCAGTTGGATTTCACCACAGCACAAACCTGTGCGTTTACCTTTTTTTTCTCAGCTATCAATTGTGTTTTAAGCTGCTTTTTAAATTTTGAAAATCCTTTTTTAATTTATTTTATGAACATCAGCTTTATATGTAATTTCAGTACAAGTTATTACTTGTAGAAACTAAACTAAAAGATGCGGTGTCAAAAAACCAAAAATAAAAATAAATCTAAGAACTTCTAGAAAAGTATGTAACAGTTAAATAAAAGTAAAATAAAGCAAAAACATAAAGGTGACAAAGATGTTGCAGAGAGTGACACATGACACTTTCTATGAAATATACCGTACACAAAATTACTATACAAGTAAAATCGTTCTAGAATTTTGATTATGCAGTTTACCTTGAATGAAACTTGAATTAAATCATGGGAAATTGAACTCTACTTGAAACCAATATTCACCTCTTCCAATAAAAAAAAGTATGTGCTCCAATGTTAAGCATGTCCCCCCACACATATATGTTTTACACCATTTTCATTTATTTGTGTTTTCGTTTATAACAACTGGACACACGATATAATGTTGGATATATGCTTGTGTTTCACACGGAAGCTTTTAAGCGACGCACATCTTTGGACTCGAAAACAAAAACGTTTTTTACTGTGACAATGTGTGTCGTTCTGTTTTGAAGTGATTTGCCGAGTATTTGTTGTTTTATTTATTAGGAGTAATTTAGCATTTTTTCCCCTAGGTGGTTCTCACTGAATAATGTGATTCGTTTCGATTTATGAAACGTGTTTTTCTCATTTTTACCATGTCCGTTTGCTTTCATAGCATAAATGCAGCTACACTGGGGAGTGCAGTCGTTTGTTTGATTTTTCTGAATGCATATTTTCGCCACTAGATGGTGACAAAGTCTAACAGTTGGCTTAGTGTTGTGTTCAGTTTAGAGCGCTACGTTAACACAACCATACAGGGAAAACCGATAAATACAATTAACCAAAAAGTACTGCCATCAAATGATTGTGTTGTGTGATGTTGTTAACCACAGTCTGTCTATTTAAATCGGCCTGCTTGGATGATCATTCTCTAGAAAAGCAAAATAGATTTTTAAGGATACAATTTGTGTTGCCAGTTTAAAATGTTGATATTTGCTATGCCATCAATAAACTTAGATAAAAATATAAGGAAAATGTTCTTCTTTCATAAAATGTAGACCAGAGTCTGGTTTATGATAACCCTGTGCCACTTAAACATTAGATAAGAATAGGTCATCTGTAAATGTAATGGAAAAATGGTAGTTATGGCTACCAAGATAAACATGATCACTGATGATTAGCATACCAATCGTTTAGATTTGGTATAGAACAGGCAAAAGTTGCAAGGAATGTTATACCAGTAAACCAGTAATATTTAGAAAATAAAGCATTACTTGACACTTAAATCGGGAGACGTAGCAAAAAGAGCTTAGACATAGCCAAAAATGTGTCATTACATAATTAAAATGAGTTACAAGAGGACGATAATTGGTTAGCAAGAGTTGTAGCTAGCAGTTAGCACAGAATTAATAACAAGTTACAATATACAGCATACTTACACTGATATTCTCACACATTCACTGTTGCCTGAAGTGGGATAATTGAAGTATCTACTGTATATCATAATAATTTTAGTACAGCCATACTTTTACTCACATCTGGATATATAATTCTGCAAATCTTTACGTAGAGTAGTTCCACCCCTTAATTAGACGGCTAACTACGGTATATGGATTAGCACATGAGCATACTAATTCTGCTCACGCACACTGCACTTGTTATGTCGCTCTTGTGCTCCTTTACGGCTAATCACGTAACATGTGGTGAAACACGATGTAACACAAATACATCAAAATATAATTTCTTTAGGCCGCCGTTATGATTCTTTGTTATGCTTTGTGAATTCTAAAGACACCACGTGGTCGTAGCTTGTCCTTAGTGGAGGGGTCCAATCAGGACTTTTCAACATTTCACTCCAGTCTGTGTCTGTTCTCCCAGTGCAGCCGAAAACCTGGGCCTGTAATTGGGATCAGATGAGTGGCAGCAAAAGCGAGGCAGTCTAGTTTCTGTGGGACCCACGGTAACCTGGAAGCATTTATTTTATGGAAAAGATGTTTAGTTAAAGTGCAGCGCTGCAGCCCAGCCCCTCTAATGACTCTCCACTTCTTTAGCCCAGGCGTGGAGACAGAGCCCTGTGATGGATATGACCGGTGAAACACACACACACACACACACGCACACACACACACACTGTGATGGATATGACTGGTGAAAGCTCTGAACAATGTTTCCTGAGTTCTTCACTTCCTTCCTCGCAGGCCTGGGTCAGCCGAGCTGAGGCCGGTTTCACCAGACTGCAACTGGATTGGATTACAGATTAACAGGCTTCCTGTCCAATCCGCTGGCTGCGTTCATCTGCTTTTTTCCTAATGCTCACTTATATTTATGAGCAAGTGGTGACGTCGCCAAGGATGAATGACTCTCCCCAGGATGGATGAGATGCTGCTGGCTGGAGGTAGGCTGACCATGGACTGCACAGCATTTGGACCTCTTTTTTTTTTGGACTTCGTCAATAGAGTTAAAATTTTTCAGAGCTTGTTTGGTCGCTTTATGTGAGGACACTAATTTTCAGTGGCTGAGGAAAGTAGTGCCGGCGGTCATCCAGGGCTGGAACTGATGTTCAGTAAACTTCACACATGTCAATCACGGGCCGAGACAATAATTTGTTTTAAACAAAGTTGCAAACTTTAAATCAGGACTCCAATGAGCTGAGGGTCACTGCTGCCAATGTCACGTTACTTATGGATGCTTTCAACACAAGCACAAACAAGTACAATTAATGAATGAAAAAGAGCAAAATTAAATCTTCAAAATCTTAAATTTTCAAATTTAGTTGGGCCTAATTTAGGGTGGGGGATGGGTCAAACCTGCTGGCCACAAGTTGGACACCCTTGCTTTAAATAATTACCATACTTCCTCTGATTTCTTGCAGTAGGATTCTAACTTTTTGCTATTTTTGACCTAACTGTTTCATAGAAGTCCAAACTCCTCTAATCTGGAGGTCTCAATAAGATCCAATAAAAATACTTGTTTTTTTGTTGTTTAATAAATGTTATATTTTTGATTATTTTTGTAGGACTACAGTCTAATTTTTTTTTTTCAAAACTACTTACTTTTAAATAAATTTCTTATTTTTGCTTTTCTGGAGAATTTTTGACCCCATTCTCCCATAACTGTCATTTTCTTCTTATAAAAAATAGGAAAAATATGAATACTATTCATTTTTTAAATTTTGCACAAGATGGAATTTGGTCATTAATCCATTTTCTTTTACCTGAATCTAAAGTAGCTTCTGTTTTCCTTTTATACTGTACATGTAATCCTTTTTTTTGTTAATTATTATTATTACCAAATAACAAAAATGATAAAAAAAAGATTTCTAGAGATTGCTCAGGGTGAAAAAAATTTCACATTTTAATCTACATTTTCAAATGATTGTCTGTCGTTTCTCTTTCATTATTTGCAGATTCAGACCTAGTGATGTTGGTGAGTGGAGCTGCCTCTGTCACTGTCACTCCCTCCACCCAGCATCCACCTCTCATCCTCCTCCTCCTCCTCTCTCTCCTGCTGGCAGCCCTTGATTACACTCTTCTCCTGGGGGAAGCTTTAAGCTCCTCAGAGATAGTAACATGGAGGGCACTAGTGGCCAGTCCCTTCAGATCAGGGCGGGGGGAGGAAATGGCCAAGGACATAAAGCTAAATATATAATTCCTCCCATGCCGGTAATCACGATGTCCAGACCATTTGAAATGACAGTTTAACCACTTTGGACTGAGGAACGCTTTGTCCGGATCTGAGGAGCAGGAGGTAAGTGTGCGCTGGAGCATCTGGTCCCACACCAGTGATGCTTGAAGGGAGCCTCCTTGTGGATATAGAGACCATCTAGAGGGGCCCGTGTGGCCCTCTTTAACTGCACATGTGGAGGGGCCGCGGTACACCCTCCACTCAGAGCAGACAGACAGGAGCAATTCCGTGAATGACAGACGTCGACTGCGGAAGGAAACGCTCTCACCAGCAGGTATTAGCTTACCTGATTATTAGGATATCCAGCTTCCTCCTAAGATGGTCGGACATTTTCCTGTTAGAGCGTCCGTCTGGATTAGGGCCCAGACGTGGGCTGCATTTACAACAGGCGCAACAAAGCGCCTGATGCACCGCCGCGGCTTCGGCTATAAATATTAATAAGCTAATCTGCACGTATTCTTTTCCTCTGAGTCGACGGCGGCCTTGTCAGGGTCAGAAACACTCTTCTGAACATCCAGTCCATTTAGCGTTTGAGCTTACTTTGCATATGCAGATTGTTTCTTTTTTTCACTTTGCTCCAGACGGGCTCTTGACGTGCCACGTCCCCATCCTCACATGGCAGGAGGAGAGGACATTTCATATTCACGCGTTGATTGAATCCTTGATGAGAGCCTGATGACGGCTTGGTGCACTCTGTGGCTCCGTACACTCCAGAGGTGATGAGGAGAGAGAGAGGGAGAGGAAAGGAGGGAATGAGACACGTGTGTGTGGGGGGGCTCTACCGTGTTCTGTCCTAACTCAAGTGGTTCGCTCGATTGACGCAGTTTAGATCGAGCAGCGAAGAGCAGAGCTCTCAGTGGAATCAATGGCAGCACAAAGGGATGCCAACAAACAAAGGGCCATCACATACACTCAGTGTAATCATAGAAGCTGAATAATTAAAAACCAAAACTAGTCACTAGTTATAGCTTTGTTTTTCAACCTAGGGTTTGCGACTCCACGATGATGGTGAATTCAAATGAGGACGCCTGAAATGTTTAGCAGCTGATTTTCAAAATAAATATTACTAATAAAAATTTCTTTTTCAACCAATTATTATGCTTAAACATATACTAGTCCACTTCGCCCGAGCAAAAAAAAGCATAATGAAGAAGAAGAAAAAAAAAAACATATATAAGTCGCAGCACCAATAGGATGAAAAAAAGTGCGATAAGTTGCAGATACTGGTACACAAGCCTAGAGTGCCCTGTAGTAGCTGTCAGTGTAAAAATAAGAAACATGTGAAATTATATATTTTAATATATAGGTTGCACCCGAGTATAAGTCGCAAACCTAGCCAAAGGATAAAAAAAAAACTGTGTGACTAATAGCTAGGTAAATACGGTTAATGCAGCATATAAAAATATCTGTGCTGGCACTGTAAAATAATGTCACTTTGTACACTAATCTGGCTGCACTCTATATGTAACAGTATAACAAACATGATCAAAAACTAATTCTACAAAAGGATCTAAGAATCTGGGGTCACCAGAAAATTTGTGATGGCCTCAAAAGCCTAAACAGGTCGGGAAACACTGAGCTAAACCGTAACTCGGTGTATGTAAAACTATACAAATACTGTGGTCACAAGCATAAGTTAAGTTGATGAAAACAATGAAGCATGGAAGTTTCCTTTTGCTGCCACCACAGAATGATAACACGAGTTGGAGATTAAAAAAAAAAAAAAAAAAATCACAGATTTGTAACCCGTCTCATCTGATACTTAAGCCCAAATGCTCAACTTGGCTTGGCATGCCGTAAACAGGGACACTATCACATGTTCTATTTATACCCATATACACCACATGTCCTGCCATCTACTGGCTGACATCAGGCATGGAATACATACATGGCTGGAATCAAACCCACGACATTTAGAGCAAAAGGCAACAGTACCACCCACTGAACTACAGCAGCAAGTCGAATCAGATTTTTTTCTTTTTGTCTTATATTAGAACTAAGAGTTCATTGTGTGAGTCTGAAGTTTCCTCCTTAAATGCAGCAGCGGTAGATGAAAACTATCAAATCAAACGTTTACAGAACTAATTCACACTTGTATATTTTTGTGGGGAATCACTAAAGTAGAGAAACTACGGACAAACCATTTATTGCTTGCACACAACTTTCAGCTGCACGCACTCACACACTCACATTCACACACACACACCATGTCACAGGGCGGTGCTCCTAGTAGTAAACATTTGAGAGAAACAGGGGTAATTCACTTGATAAATGTCAAGCAAAATGAAGCTATCAGCTGAAAGCAATTTCCTCGGTGCTCGTCTGTGTTCTGCACCGACGACTGGGCAGATTTTCAGCCCTCCATCGATCATGAAGCCCCTGTTTTAGGCCAAGGTACACAATGCCCTCAAATTGCTGACATATGGACCCAGAATCACCGCAAAAACCTGACATTTCCACCCCGCCCTCTGTCCAGGCCCGGGCCACTCCTCTGCTAAACTCCTGTTTATCCACCAGCTCTGCTCTGTTTGGGCCATTTAAGCAAAGCCTTTCATGGGGACAGAGGGCCAAGGCAAATTCAACAAAGCCGCAATCTGCAGCATGCAATTGAGCACCGCTACCATGCTACAGATTGCGACATAACATTCAAACAACCAAGCATAAAAGCTGCAAAACCAGGTTTCACTGGATCTTTTTTTTCACTGTTCTAATGGAAAGAGAAGTTCTAATTATCTGTTTCTAATCATTAAACGAGTGGCTGGCTGTGGGGTTAAACTGTGTGGGCAGCATGTGACCAGTAGCACAACAGAGTCTGACAACGATGGAGACATCGACCACATGAGAGCACCGAGGAACCATCTGTGGTGTAATCAGCCGAAACGTGAGGAGAGCGCTGCGTTCGTGTCACCGCGTGTGTTTCACAGTCAACTTTCGCTCATTATTAATCAAATTAACTTCTACTTACAAACCACAGACGCAGAAAAAGACGACTCTCTTTCTAAATAAGCAACTGAAATTTAGCTTCGTACTTAAACCTTCACCTAACAGGCAAAAAGAGTTCGTCTTTTACTGGCCAAATAACCTATTTGTTTATACAGTGACCAAATAAAGAATAAAACTAGCAACTTTAGTGGAAACGTCATTTTTCTACACTTTGATATGTCTGTAGTTTACTAAGTGTTTTTCTTTGTTAAACATATGAATCTTTGGTCAGATTGCCCACTTCATATTAGGACACTTTTGTCCAAATAGTAAACTGCAGGCAGGCCGATCAAGTGCCCACGCACACTATGTCAACAAAGTTTTGTGTTTTACTTGTCTATGTTTTTGTCACAAAAAAAAATTGACACATACAACGCCAACAGATATGTCCATCATCTGTCAATCCATCTCATGAGTGGAGGACAGAAGACTCAACATTTCTTACATACGGTATCATAAGTAAGTGTTAATGACGGGAGTATCGATTCTGTGTCACGGATATATCGATACTCGAGTACGAGTCTTTGTCTTTGTCCCTTAATGGTAGCATTTAAACTATAAAGGTAACATTGTGTAAAAATAAAGGCAGTATTTGCCATGTGTTCTATTGGGTAATCCCCCCCCCAAAAAAAAAACCCAAACTTATCCGTATTAAAAGAAATCACTTAGTCATCGGTATAACCCATTACTAATGCGCGTCTGCTTGTTTGCATGGCAAAGTCTCAGGTAGCCACTGTGGCTGTTTTTAATACAGCACTTAAGGAGGACTGGAGGTCAGCACATTAAGCAGCAGTTTCTGCCTTCGGCCTTAAAGCAGAGATTGGCTGTTTAGCCCTTCTTTGCCTCCGAGACTGTTTTTTTAGAGAGTGTTGCAGGTTTAGGAATTAGTCTTGAAAGTTAAACCACTCAAAATAAGGGATGCACAGATATCAACGTCAGTATCGGTACGAAGTTCAGATGCAGGGACCTCTGATTTCAGAACAGGTTTTCTCCACGACCAGCTGAGCAACACACAGTCAGTGTCCTGGGTCTCATCGCCCTTATGAAAGTAGGTATTCTGTTAATGAGAAGAAAATACAACAGACTTTGGTCATTTTTCTGCCTGATGTCTTCACAATGGCTCGGTTTGGAATGCACATGCACAAACGCACAAGTCACTTTATTACCCACAGAGCACTGCCTACCAGTTGCATATGCATAATTTGCATAATGTTTTGCAAAGAATTCTAAAGTGTCATTAAAGGTATTGGGTTTCGGTGAGTAAACAAATGAAAATATTTGTACTCTGTAACAATTGTACCAGTTGCTCAACCCTACCGAAATATTGCCCATTGTCCTTTTGACCTTTATATCAAATGTTCAAATAAAAGATTGATTTAGTTTGATTGCATCTTCAGGAAGTCTCCTCAGTTTTTATGAAAATTCCTGTCTGCAGCTTTAAGAGTGTGTTTACTTGAAGACAAAAAAAAAAGACATTAACAGCCACTTTTCCTGGAGGACAATTGTGTTGGCAGCAGTCAGGAGGCCTGGAGGTCTGTGCACAGGAAACCTCCATTATCACTCCAGCTAATGGCAGCGGGGGCAACTTCAAACTCAGAGTGGGGCGAAAGAAAACAAGAGAAAGAAAGATGACGCACATGGTACGAGGCAGTGCTCCTTTAATGGAGTCCATCAATAATGCGACTTTCCTGACTTTATTATGTTTAGAAGTGAGTAGCCGTTATTATCAATCCTCCACACGGACCTTGTTCTTTTCCTGCCGTGCATTTCCAACACACTTTGAAGTTACGTGAAACAAATATATGGCAACTGGCTAACGATATCTGTTCAGTTGGCTCACACAACGCTGGAACCAAGCTTCTCTCTCCAGCTCCTGCCACCAAGACAAACCGCAACCAGTTTACAATCGGATGGGTGCGCTTGTTTTACATAAACAGCCCAAAAAAACCCTGTTGCAAGTCTGTTCTTCCCTCATTTGGAGTTTGTCTGGAGAAGGGGAAAAATGATGGCGGCAATGGCATGTTGTTGCTGTTATTTCAGTGTAAATTTCTGATGTCATCCTGCGGTCCAGAGATCATATGAACCGGTGATCTGGGCAGACACCGATGCCCAGTGTCGACCAGTCAGAAGTCAAACACAGACTAAATGAACCAATGCTTGTTTATCTGTTGGAGTGAAACAACAGTCCAGCTCCTCAATGATCCAATCGTTGTCCTGTTAGAGCTGTTGTCTGCCTGTAGGTGGAGCTATAAAGAAAGGATACAAAGTAAAAAACATATAACAAGACCTAGACAGAGTTTTTGGTACCATCACTGTCCACCTAGCAGCTCCTTAGTCTTAGCTGCACACAGTTTGTCAATGTCTGAGGAGATGTTGTCCATCATCAGTTGAATCTGTCCAGGGAGAAAAAGAAAAACAATGTTATTGAAAATGCCTTTTTTACACCAAGATCAAATAAGTTAAAAACTCCAATGCATGACTGATGATTACACTAAAAGGAAATTACATAAAAAAAACTGTAACATCAATATATTAATTTAACATAGATGCTCATAGTTACTATCTTGCAAGAGAGCAAATCCCTGACAAAGACGGTCAATATTAGGGCTAGCTTGGTCCAGGATCAGCATCGGTAGAGACTACAAGTTGTACCATCCCTATTGGCACCTGGCAATAATCCAATCCAATATAGTAAACTAGTTACTGCAGTTTGTATACAGCGCCCTCTACAGCAAAGTTCACTAATGGGCAGACTGTCCGTCCAATTTTGACCTGCCGTTTATATGAATAAATGGTGAGGTTTATTCATTTTTGTTTATAAATTTATAAAAGTTTATTTATGGCAAAATGATTTTTTTTTATTTAACAAGAAAAAACATGTTTTTTTATTTTAATAATATATATATAATTTATTTAAATTAGATTTTTTAAATGTATTTGAATGTTTGATGTCGAAAATATTTACTGACACAGAAATCTGTTTATCACACTAGTTTAGTTTTTCACACTGGACTACCTTAAATTTGTGGAAGGACGCAGATGGTGAAAAAAGGAAATAACCGTATTTGATTTAAATTAGGTCAATTATCAATACGTTTACTGAGACTAAAGTCAGTGTGGTGTGGTAGCACCTCTTGGTCGTCCTCTGTCCCATACCTGTTTCTCTACCAGATGTATGGTGTCCTCTGAGTTTCCCTCCTTTGCCTTTTTGACCTGCGAGACGGCGTTGGATCGAACCCTCCTCACCGAGTCTTTGGCCTTGTTGCTGAGTTGCTTGGCCACCTTGGAGAGGTTCTCCCGGTGTTCTCGTGTTACTCTGAACAACAGAGAGAGGACGTGGAACAGGAGCGCAGACATGAGGCCACGACAGAGAAAGGAAAGTCTCGTTCATAATGCACAGCTCCAGTTAAAAAAAAAAAAAAGTGTCTGCAGGGATTAATCCAATCATTTCAGTTCTGACACAGAACCCACATATCCCAACAATCACTTAGTGAGATCCAGGACCTGATTTGAAGCCATTTGTTTCAAATCAGGTCATTTGTTAATCACTTAGAAAATCCTACTTTCAATTTTCACCTCTTTGTCCCTAATTGGCTTTTTTTTCTTTTCTCCTGGTGTTTTCGCCTCTGGGACTATTTGCAAACAATCCTCGTGCGCCATCTATTTACCACAAACAATGCGGCCTAATTACTGATTCCAGGGCCAATCAAGGAGCGCCTTCTCCTCGGAAATGCAAATGGGAAGTTTGGAGCGTGCCGAGACTGATTGCAGGGGGGAGAGTGGTCTGACTCTAGTGTGTCCCCTCCTCTGCCAGACTAACACCTGCTGCTCTATTTACACACACACACACACATATGAACATACATGCACGTAATCACAGGGTAGTATTTATACACACTCTCCGACAGACGTGCATGAGTGAGTAAGAGTGTGTGTGTGAGTAAAGAAACATACTGTTTTTACAAAGTGGCTCAGTGAATGACAGACAGTTTTGTTTGAGGTGTTTGTGAGTTGGTAGTTGAGAATGAGAGACAGAGAAGAAAGGGTAAAAATAGAGAGGGAATACAAACGTCTGAAAAAAGAAAGAGTGAGAGACACAGATAGTGAGAGAATGGAGAAAGTGACAGAGTAAGAGAGCGAGAGAGAGAAAGAGAGAGAGAGAGAGAGAGAGAGAGAGTCCATGTCTATGGCTCCCACTATGAAGGAGGGTATTTTGAGGTTAGGATAAGGGACCAGGAGAGGCATGGTGTGTGTGTGTTATAGACTTACTTAGGAACAGGCACTTTGATGATCGTCCCGTCCACCTCTGGGTTTAGGTTCATGCTACTCTCCCTTAAGGCGCGGGTGGCAGCCGCTGTAGCCTGGACACACACACACACACACACACACACACACACACACACACACACAGAGAAACAGAAACACACAGACACTGGTGTTAACTGAAAAGCAGAGCTACGACTGCAGGTAGTGGCAGGGCTCCAGCTGGGAGTCATTAGGTATTACACATTGTATATATATGAGTGTGTGTGTGTGTGTGTGTCTCCTGGGACGCCCAGGCTGTGTGGAAGTGCCTCAGGCCACTGTCAGCGCGTGGCCCTGTGGGACAGGGCTGAGAGGTTGCAGGGCAGGGCACTGACTTCTGGTGACCTCACAGAAAAGTCTGCTGTTGCCTGTGTATGGACACACACACACACACAAATGCATGCATGCACAAACGCACAAGTGCATGTACGCACACGCATGCCCACACACAAACAATACACATGTTGTAGACCACATTTTTTTTTACGAAAGGTGTAACTGCCAACTATTTTCATTCACCAATGCATTAAATATATTTCATTATTATTATCATCATTACCTAAATATACACACACACACACAAATATATACATATACACACATACAGATGTACATCTATAAATATACACGTATATATATATATATACACGTACACATACTGTATATATACATATATACATATATGTACACATATATACAGTATATACACACACATGTACATATATATACACATACATATATGTACATGTACATATATACACACACACGTACATATACACACGTACATATATACACATACATATATGTATATGTACATATATATACACACGTACATATATACACACACGTACATATACGTGTATATATATATACACACATACATACACATGTTCATGTACATATATTTATATATATATATATATATATATACACGCACACACACATACATGTATTTAAACCAGTTTTCATTCAAATTTGCTTTAAAGTTTGAAGTTTGATTTTAAAATTGGGCTGATGAAATAGAAAATATGGTGATTCTTCACACTTAAAAGATATGATGATAAAACCTGTCAAAGCAGTTAGAGACCCGTGAAATGTCTGAAATGAATGTCTTAACAAGTTTTAATTTATTTCGCTTCACTACTTTACCTCTGTGACTATTTAGAGAAGTTTGCATTTGGGATTTTTTTAAATTTTCAAATCCAGCGCACTGTTTAAACACTACTCATTTAACCCACAAGTTTCTGATTGACTTGGACACCTGGCGACAGATTCATGAGGTTTGATCGTGAAGTGGTGCCCACTGCAGCAATTCAAATTTCACTATAAACAAATATTTATTTACTGCAAATACTGCACTACCTCTATGTGACAGTGAATAAAAAAAAAACAAACTCTCATCCACAAGGTGACAGCAGATGGCTATATGGATCAACAAAATGACTCTCACAGCTGTAGAAGATCTTCATGGGCGTCTTTCTTCAATCCCTGTGAGTATATCAGTTTCGTGTTCAACTAAACAGGCCCATGATTCACATTGAAGTTAAAAATTAAAGTTAATTTTAAACTAGAAAATCATTGTATTTTATTACATTTAGTTTCTGAGACACTTGTTTGGTGGTGAGTCATGGGACTTTTCTAATGCAAAATATGTGCCATGACTCAGAAAACATTGGGAAACACTGGCCTGTTGGATAGTTGGACAAAAATATAACCAGAAACAAAAACATCTGCACTTCCTCTTGGATGTTGCCAAAAATATTTATATGAAAAAACACCATTTGTCATCATTATGAACGAGGGAGAATAAAATGACAACAGTATCTGTTTTCGGTGAAGGAACAAGTAATCTGGTGCAATTTGATGCTACATGATATCAAAACAAAAAAAAAAAAAAGAAAAAAGAAAAAATTGAACAAAAGTTGGTGTCCAGTCAAAACTCATGACTTTAATCACTTCCACAACATCTTTTCTCAGTTGGAAGCCCATGCATGCAGGAAGAAAAACAACCTTGCGTGAAGCTCCATGGTAATTATTGAAACAACCGTTGCATATGCGAACCATAAAGACATTACATTCTATATACACAGTGTAATCCCTTGGTCTTACAAACAATACTTTAAACCCTGAGCAACAAAGTTGAACGGCACATACACACAAGTGGGATGAAGCTAGATTCTTTAAATTTCTGAGTCACACTCCTCAAACCAAATCTGCAACCACATGACAAATCCCTGAGCGGAGCTTTAATAAAAGCAATGTAAAAAAGGAGAGGGATAATTTCCTCCTCTTTTCTTTTAAACCCGCTCTACTCCATTCCCCTTTCTGCCGAGCTCACTCCAAACTTTTTTCCATTGGGGGAAAAAAAACCATGGCAGCGAGATTAAAGGAATTTATTTGTGTGCATTAAATCAATCCAGGAAGTTCCTTTTTTCATTTGTTAAAAAAAAAAAATCATCCGGAGTGCAGACCTCTGGTTTGCTCCCTCTTTGAGTGTGGCGTGATCGATTCAGGCCATACCTATGTTTGATTGTTCTCAGCATCAAATTCATCAGTGTTTCCGACCCTCCCTGTCCAGCGTCCCACTCTGGTGGTTACGAAAAAAAAAAAGAAAGAAAACAAGTGGAATTTTGGAATCTGCAAAAAGGGCCGAGCAGGTTCTGGTTAATATGTTGGAGAGGAAGAGAAATTACACTGTGGTTTCACATCAAACGTGGTCGGAGAGGTTCAAAAGCACAGCCCAGCGGAGCTTGTGTGTGAGTCTGCGTGTGTGTGTCTGTGGGGAGGGGTGTGTGAAGGAGTGATTTCCGAAGAAAATAGTTTCACTAAATGAACAAAGTGGTGATGCCGCATCCTTATAAACACATGCACTGGCAGTAAATTGCCTCCTGATCTTAGATGTAGTTGTTTCAAGTGCTGCGTAATGAATGAAGGGAAAACAAAGGTTGAGTCTCTGAAGTGCTGAGAAATGGATAGGCGTCATTATAAGTCTATCAGCTCTGGACACTGAGGACTCACCCCAGGGGTGGGACAGGGCAAGATGTGGTGGTGCTGTGTGTGGGTACCTCTATGCTGGCAAAGCTATACTTATGGGAACAAATATACATAATAACAATATAATGTTATTAAAAATGTGAAACCACTCTAATTGTTGGGACACTTCTCTTTGTAGGGACATTTGTGGTTACGATACATCCTGATTTGGTTCAAGATTTGGTTTGGAGTTAGCATTATAGTTAACCTCAGATTAGAGTTAGACTAAGATTAAAATTAGCTTTACATTAGTAACAGTTAAGTTGAGGGGTGGTGCCCACCAAAAACAAAAACAAGAGTTTGTGTGTGGTCGGTGGTCTGCCTGTTTGAGATGGAAACAAACTGAGTGGTGGAAACGGACGGACTTGTGTTGGACACTCTAAGATGCCGATAAATATCTGTGTTACTTATAAAAGGATAAAAATGAGGTGAAACCACTGGCTTTAGTGTCAGGGGTCAAGACACTAAAGCCAAAAAAAAAGGATTAAAATAAGAAGCTTTTAAATTTCTGGGGAAATAACTTGGTGTTCATCTAAATCGGTTGACAACTGTATGAGGAGAGAAAGTACTGTAAAAATGTATTTGCAACAACAGCATAGGGACGGACCATCACTGCCAGGAATACCCAATATCCTAAATATATATTTTGTTTATACAAAGAGAAGATGAATCCCTCAAAGATGTAAATCTGTTTTTGTAAATTGTGTATAATTCTGCAACATGCACATGAAAGTTTACTACTTCTAATCTCCAATCTAATCTAATCTAACCTAATTTAAACCTATCTAATCTCTAACTGTGTCAAACACTGATATCTTTGAATCAGACTGTGGAATTTATAAAAACTACAATGCACAACAAAATACTAGTGCTATTGAGAATATTACGTTATGTTAGCTGTAGATAAATTCTAGGTAATAATTCTCACTTTGAATATATATTTTTTTCAACTCAGTGGATGCCGCACTCTAGGACCATTATTACTTCTAAAAGTTCAAGCTCCTTTAACTAGAGTCCTAGGGGTCACTGTTGAGGGTACTGTTTACGTGGGAACTCTCATGCCCTTCCCTTCATCTGGGTGACATATCAACACCATGCATAATAAAGAACTGAGGGCAGGTTTGTTGTGACACCTAGAATCGAACCTTTTGCCTTGCGTTTTAAAGACCATCCTTGTACACACAACATTTAATCAGCACATTATAGAATTTGTACAGCAACAGTACGGTCTGGTCAACTGGAGCTGCACCTCTGTGTGTGAATGCTCTGCCCGTAGCTCTAATTAGTACAGCATTATATCATCTGCAAAGAAGCAGAGGGCGAGTGAAGAGAGTGAAAAAAAAAAAGAAAAGGAAAAATAATCTATTCCCTTTTAACCTGGAGGCAGGATGATGTCATTTCCTCTTTTGTGACAACTCACACGCAGGCACAACCACATCTCCATGCACACACACACAGTGTTGGGCTCTTGTTGCTATCTTTCACCCCCAGAACAAAGGGCTCCACCAGTCATCAATCAATTAGTGTTTGAGACGCAGTTGGAGAACAGAGGAGCGGGTCAGGTTTCATTTAGACAGACGGATGTGAGAGTCCAGTCCTGCTCTGGCTCACTTTCCTCTCACTGAGAACCATTTATCTGTCTGTGCTCTGGATTATTTTGATAAAGCTTTTAGTTACTGAATACTCGCCTGTGTGAGGCAAACAGATTCCAGTACGGAGATTCAGTATTAGTGCGTGTTTGGATGTGTGTGTGTGTGTGTGTGTGTGTGTGTTTGCGAGTGATCGACTTACCTCCGGAAAGCCGCTCATGTTGACCATAATGAGCTGAGGTGATTTCATGGAGACCTGACCCAACTGGTTGAGGGGGAACTTTCCATCAGGAGTCGTCACCACAATGTGATCCAGGGCTCCTACAAATATAGTATTTATATATATATTAATGATTAGCTATACATATTCATTCACCATACACTATGATTATCATTGATTTCCACATCCCAGCAGATGTTTGATGTTGAAGGATTCTGGGCCAATATTTTTGGCTAAGGATTTTAAAACTTTACCAATGTCTATGCTAAACTTCACATATATTTTAGCACACTTTAATTCAGCATTTAATAAAAAAGTATTTAAGGTTATTTATACTTGTCTTTGACTGAATACATTTGCTTTAGCACCAAAACAACTTTTTTTTTTTAATCTGGCTAATTCTGAAGTACTATTACAGCTATAGTTGTGTCCAGTAAATCACAGTTAATTCTATTGGTATCTTCAGTTGTTTGTCATTTTATGTTTTTTTTTAACAAAATCTTTTTCTTTGTCATATTTATTTTTTAATCTTACTTCAGTTTAAGTCAGGGGTCCCCAACCCCTGGTCCATGGACCAACCGGTTATTAAAACAAAAAATGTTGGGATATAAGTACAAGCTGATATGGATAATAGAATATTTTAATGTTTTGAAGGACAATGATATTAAGAGCTCAGGGATGAGGCCTATACATGCTCCTGTTATGTTACTCAGATACTCACAAATATTTCTTGTGTTTTTAATCTATATAAAACAGCTCAAAGGCTCAATTAAAAAAAAAACAAAACTATTAATCATGTACTTTGTAAATTTCAACAACCTTGACTATTACAGACAGAGCAGTTGACCCACAGATAAACCCCACTGAAAAAGTCAAGTCTCCATCATCTTCCTTATGTTAGTGTGCCAACAGGAGGTGACTTCCTCCTCTCCCTTGCCATCACCCTCTCCATTTCACCAGCTCATTCTTTATATTTACCACACCACCACCCCCCAACCGCTCTCCGTCCCCTCTCTTCTCTCCTATCTGGCTAACCTCAGACGCAGTTGTTTCCTTCTTCTCTAACTCTGTCTTACATCAGCACCTCCCCACTCACCCAGAGGGGGCTGCGCTGTTGTTCGTGGGTGGGTGTGTTGGTGTGTGTCAGGTAATTTTCCTCTCTATGATCATTTTGAATGATGTGTAAAAGAAGACACCTGACCAGAGGGTAAGAGATTAGAACTAAGAAAAACAAATATGCATTGTTCTATAGATGTCTCATGCCTCGTCTCTATCTTCATAGGACAGACAAGCAGACAGAACGTCTTTTCTGTAATAAAGCTGGAGGCTGTGGGGGCAGCGGAGAGTCGGACATTAAGTGTTCCAAGTGCCGTAAATACTACAGTATTGGTGTCAAGCCAACTATTTTTTTCAAAAAAAAAAAAAATGCTATAGTACACATTACAGTACATTATCAGATAAAAAACCCAAAACAAAACACTTTGTATGTGCACACAAAAGATAAGCTCAAAGAAGTGCACTGTTCGTATCAGCTGATCTCACTGCAGCTGTTTGTTTGTGCAGCTGCTAACAACACAGCTTCATCCAGTCGGTCGGCAGGCAGAGATTTGACGATAAGCACCAAACAGCGGTTGTTTACAGCATCACCCTGAGCATGTTGGTTCCACGGCACACTGCAGCCGAGTACGACGATACAGACAAACATGAAGATAGTTATACGACGATACAGACAAACATGAAGATAGTAGTATATAGACAGGTAGTAGGAAAAGTAGGAAGTAGATAAGGTTTAATAGATCGTGGCAGATGATCGTATAAGCGATTCTCAAAGAATAGGGATGTAGGTTTTACAGAAATGAAAGAAAAAGAAAAGGGAAAGAAGTAGAAAGACACCATGCTCTTAAAATAATTTAAAATACACTCACACACGCATTTTGTGACTGTTCTAAATAGATTTAATCCATCCTTTATTCCCTTATTTTACTCATGTTTAATCTTAATCCTAACCCTGAATCTAACCCTCTCCCCAATTCTAAACCTTCAAAATAAATTCCAAAATAAAACTTGAACCCCAAGATACCCTCAGTGGGGTATAAGTGGGGACGTGTAAAGTCGAAGCACTGCAATGAACAAAGAACTTAATGCAGGGGTCAACAACTAGATTTGTCAGAGGGCCAGAATTTCTCCTGGACAGACACCTTGGGGACCAGACACTAAAAAAAATAAAATAAAAAAAATCACATTATGATTTACAGATGTTTATTTCGGATGGTTTGGTAAGCCAGATTTGGCTCACGGGCCGCCAGCTGATCATCACTGATTTATTGGTTACTTGGATAAAGCCACAAAAAACACTCTTAGGAAAATGTTGTCTTAGAGCCTTTTTAGGCATTAGGGCAGCTTTGAAAAAACAAAACAGAAAAAACCCAACAACTTTTGTTTAGATCAAAAATAAAATATATTCATCTTTTGGAAGAAATCCATGCAGCGTTCAAAACTATTCCCTCAAATGAACTGTGGTTAATTTCCGTTGACATTAAGCAAGTGTTCCAGCCAAGATTAAAGAACCTGTATCTGACCACAGTGTACATGTTGTTTACATTGTCCCTTCTCATGTTACATGTATCTCTCCTTCGTCCCTTCACATGTATCTGTAACTCTGTGCTGAACACAGCACACAAACAAACACACCAACAGTCATGGCAACACACAACTGCTCATACAGTCATATCAACACACACACACACTCTTAATTAGAGCCAGATGAACAAGTCATGGAACAAACACACACTTGTGAAGATACATGCACGCGCGCAGACACACACACACACACTCGGACTCAGACGACTGACGTCATTCCATTCCACCATCTCATCTCTCCTGTCAGCTCTAAGTCCTGCTGCCTCCCTGGATTACTGTACAGCTGTACAGATGAGAGGGGGATGAACGGAGTGGAGGGGGAAACACAGATGGAGAGAGAAGACAGGGAGGATGACAGGATGTAGGGACGGATCAAGAATGGCGAGGGGCTTGCTGGGAGAGCAGGAGGGATGGAGGAGGTGACGGAAGAAAAGAATGCTTCAAATCCTTGAACTTTGCTTCACGGGGGAAAACTTTTTTTCTTCTTCGGCGGATTAATAAGAAATCTGAATGCACGGACATGAAATGTCATGGGCACAAGCCAAATTGCGAGTCCAGGAATTATTGAGAAAGACAAAAACAAGCAAATAGAAGAAAAGTGAAGGGAGGAGCTGCTGATAGAAAATGACTCAAACATCTGTTGATGAATGTTGAGAAGCAGAGAATGACGTGAAAAAACTAATGGGAAAAGACAAGGTGGAAGACAGGAAGACAGGACACTGAGGGATCAACCATGAAAATCAAGGTTGTGTTTGTGCCTCAGTAGCTTCCATGTTTTCTTCAACAAAACAAGTTCCCCACTGGAGAAACGTCAAGCATCTGAAAGTGATATCACGGTCGAGGAGTCCAAGCTCGAGACACTTTACGTTTTGAAGTTTGATTCCAAACTTGTTTGCCTCCTCCCCAGGGAGCCTCCATTATATATCCGACTTCTAATTCCTCCTGGCCCAAATCCCAATTCTTACAAGCCAGAGGCAAAGTGTCACGACCTGGATGTAGTTGGGGAAACTGGGGTCAAGGTGAGGTGACACAGGACTCTCCTCACTGTGAGCCTTCAGGCAATTTGTCTGATGCGTTCAAAGATGGCAGTTTACTGATCAAAGTGGATAATGATAAGATGTTATGTTGTAAACTGCTGGGAAGTGTGAGGTCTACACAGAAATGGTCAATTGTGAATTTGAGGTATAGTTCCAGCAGTTAAAGGGTTATTTAACATTTACTATGATACCTGAAGCAGAAGAATTAAAAGAAAGAAATAAACCACTGTTTCGGAAGCATGACTGAAGAAGACAAATGAAAACGATGAATAAACATCAGCTTTTGCCTCTCTTTTCTACAGACTGCTAAACTATTTTTGAAACTCTACCAGTAAATTCTAACAGGCTCTAAAAGCGAAACTACAAAAACCCAGAGGAGAAGTTGCAGAAAAGATGTCCCATAAATGACCTCAGTGATGAACGTGTCGTCAATCATTGTATTATATTTACTGTCCGTGTATAATCCTCATACATATAAAAGGGATTCTGAGAGTTTCCCCATTTACATGTGTGATGGCATCTGTTCAGTCAGTGATATTAATGACTCTTGGGAAAAGCAGAGGAAGTCTTAAGCAGCCAGCGTTGTAAAAGTTAAGTGTGTGCAGCGATGTGACTGAGAAGCACTCAGATAAAACAGATTTATCAATGGTTTTACAGTGAGAACTCTGCAGTGAGAAAGACCTGGAGTCCACCATTGACTCATACTTAGAACTGGAGAACAAAAATGGAACATTGTTCAGAATCTGATTGTCTGAATTTCAGTTTCATTTACAATAATCAGTATTTTACTCTTGTTTTCTAGGTAGGGAATGATAAGTTGAGCATTTCAAATGAAGCTCTACGATGAATGAGTTCTCATTTTAAATTTCCTTTTTTAATCCCTAGTTCATTTTTCCTCTCAGTCTGTCATCAAATCAGCACTTGGCCAACACTGCAGTCATTTACACATCATCTTTAATCATATTTGATTTCGAGGTGACTTCATGTTTGAACCTGTGAGTCACTGCTTTTCAGAGACACACCGAGGGCAGGGATAGGGATAAATACCTGGAGATGTTCGGATGTTTAGGCTGCGGGTGAAGTCATCTTTCAGTGAATTGACAACAGCAATCATGTCCGCCTTCACTTCCTCCAGATTAATGATGTCTTGCACCAGGGCTGAATTAATATTCACTTTTCCAGACTGGCTCTTTGCCTTTGCTTGAGCAATGAGAAGTAAAAACAGAGATAATATCACAAAAACAAATAGCATCGAGCAGAAATGACCTTCAGAGACTTTCATTTCCACTGACCTTTTGCCTTCTTGGTGGCATAAAGTCTGGTAACTGCAGCGGGCAAACCGGCGGTGTTAGGAGTCAGAGGTGCTGCTCTGACCCGGGATGCGAGCCCAAGTGGGGGTCTGACCTGACGCAGCAGTGACTGACACAGCAGGGGTCGCAGCACACCCAGATTATTTAACGCCATTCCTGATTGAGAAGAAGATAAATAGATAGGTAGATGGGTAGAAAAACCTATAACTCAACATTATATCCACAGAATTTCAGTTTATCTTTACTTCACATAATCAGTGGTAAGTATAAGTTGCACCATTTTTCAAAGTGAAGTCATTTCTCATATCAGCCAGTAGGAGGTAGGCCTACATCTTGTATGGGAGCTACATTCATTGTCTCACAGACTGCCATTTAGTTAACAAATATGAGTTTTGACAGGTTAGCTTGAATTTGATACAAATAAATTAGATTAGCAATATGGTATATTTTCTTGGAATGTGTTTATGTTGCAATTCAACATGCAAGTGTGACAAAGTAGTTTATTTGTATTTGTACATTACACTATTGTGTAAGATGCAGATTTTAGAAATGTTATACATTTGTTTCTTTAATTCAAGAACAAATAAACTATAAAGTACTATATACTTATTACTATTGTACTACTACTGCAGCCAACCATGGCTGTTTAGGCATTGAAAGGGAACCCCACGTTTCACTTATATACACAGTGGACAAACCAAACCACCCCCCACCTTGCACGTAGTGTGTCAGTGAACCTCAGCATACACGCAGATGGACATACTCTGAGATATGGAAGCCTACAGACACAAACACATGCTATAAACCCCTGCCTTTCACAGCCGCTGACTGTGAACAGCTTGTGGTCTAGTGCTGCCCACCTGACATCCTCCATTGTGTTTTTGGCTGTAAACTATGAGGAGAAACAAAACAAAATGCTGCCGAACAAAGCTGTTGACACACATGAACAGAGGTTTTCCTGCTTAATGCATCATGTGTCTGTCAACTGTTGAAGGATTAAGACTCACCAATAAACATTCAGCACCATTTACTACTTTTTATGGTAGATAAATTGTTGGCTAATGGAAAAATATAATTATTACATCATAATCATTAGAACATCATAAAGGCACCAAAACCATTGTGTTCTTGCCAAAAACTCAAATACCTGTTAAAGGTAAATATTTAAGCAGGACAGTGGACCACCAACCATAACACACAGCCCAGGCGTCTGTGTCTGGCACGTTTCCTGTCATGCTGATATGATTGGATGCACAGTGACAGAGCAGATAGGCTAAGATGTGGGACAGTGACAGATCTCTTTATATGGTAAACCAAGCAGAAAAAGTGCAGCACAGGTGTTCAGTGTGATACTGTAGCCCCATATCGTGTAAGCGTCAAACACAGCAGCAGCTGCAGACGTCTGCCTCTGCTACTGGCGGCAACCGCCTCGTGAGCCTGCATTGTTTCTTTGCTATCTTTTGCAGAAAATGAAGCAGATGTGTGTCAAACAGGGCTGTTACAGTACATGTAGTTACTTGTTGTGGCTAGGATACTTATTGTTTTGTGTAAAATGATGTGTACAAGGAGCATGTCTACGTTGAATACAGATTATTATGAAGCGCTGCCTTCTGCTATGATTTTTTATTAATGATTTGAAAATATAAATGTCATCAGCAACTAGTCGACAGTCTTGCAACCCCTAATATATATACAGTATATATATATAATATGTATATTTTCCAAACAAAATATAATTTATAATTATATAAATTATATAATACAGGAAGAAAAGACACACTCATTGCCCATGTTTTTACCTGAACTATGGCTTTTTCTGTACCGTTACATCCCTAGTGTTTACACTGGGATGGAAAGTATTGCTTGATTATACTTTAACTATTTTATGTAAAATATTAAATGGGATTTTAACTCGTCTGAGTTTGCTAGAATACGTTTTTGTCTTTAAACACCGCATCGCCATCTATCGCTGACTGACTTTAAGTCACTTGACGATGTATACAAATCTTAATAATTAGTGCAAACCCCAGACATCTTAAATGTGAGTGACAAAAATCGATTTTCTAAATAGTATGTGATAAAAACATTTTAACTTGACATACTTTCGAGTCAGATAACAGTACCACATTTTTGGCATATATTTCAGACCATTAGTAACACGTTACTTAAATTCAAATTGTGTTCTGTCGTGTATTATAATTGCGGGAAATGCTGGACTAAAAGGTATACAGAACAGATTATGTAGGTGTTTAAAACTCAACAAATTCGTTGTAGAAATTCATTTTACAGTCAACGAGGCTTTCCGGGTTATAGTAAGGGCTTACTTTCACAGCTACATTAAGAATAATACATACAATTATGTGTTAAACATAAAACAAATACATGCTAAAGGTAGCTGCTTTAACACAGGAGTAGTATGAAGGTCGACAGATTGATATCACGTGTGCTGAGCAAACCCGAACATTTAAATATTAAACGTTTACGTAAATTGTTTTTGCTTTAATAAAACGAAAACCATAAAACCACCAGTCATTTACGTCACGGTTAAACAAAAGCTGTACTTACTCTCAGCTAAAAAGTCTATAAAGAGAGGACTGGGGTCCACATTGGAAAGCAGCAGAAGGAAGCCACGTTTGACGTCAGCGTCGTTTTCGTCATCACCTCGCGTCAGAGTTTTATCAACATCCGATGGGAGCTTGAAACGTTTCATTAGAGAGCGTAGTTTCAGCACTGTGTCCGTTTGAAGTGAGTCATGACATAAGTCGGAGAGACACGGAGGTAAGGCGGGCACTCGGCATGAGTAAAGCAAGCGCCTCCTCTAGTTTCCGCGTACAGCGAAACAAACTACAGCATCAGTCTGCGTCTTTGTTGACGGACGGTGACTGTTAAGTGTTAAGACTCGTTGATTTAGACGGTTTTATAAAACAAAGAGTACTCGTTGATTTAGACGGTTTTATAAAATAAAGAGTAAAAAAAAAAAACCCCAAAATGATTTATTTTACACTTTGACGTATATAAGACGCCTCTCTAGTGACATACTGAACCTAGGCTGAAATAATCGCTGTTGTAGAAAAGAAGCTTTGGTAGATCGCACAGGTAAGCCCATACCAGCTAATCGTTAGCACACATCAGCTCAATATAAAACAGAGAATCTGAAAGGTCCAGCAACATCACGAGTAAGAAAAGGGAAAAAAGCCATGCGTGATGATACAACCCAAATAAATGCTCATAAATTGGGCTACAGCCCACATTACAGACTGATATGACATTTTAGCAATCAGTATGAGGGTAATCTGCGTGTTTATATATATATATATATATAAATTTATTTTTTATCTTTACTTACTTGGATTTCTTTACTTAACTGAATATTTTTCTGGATTATTTTATTGTTTGTGATTATATAAATGACGATCAACTGAGGTATTAGATGTCATTAAAAGTATTATTTTTGCTATTATTCAGGCCCTCTGGTCACTCACAATTTATAAATATATTGTTATAACTTTTTGTATATTTTGTATATTTTGTAAATACATTTTTGTAAATACATTAATACAATTAGTGTTCATTTTTCGTTTTTTATTATTTTTTTTTGCTGTTATTTCACAAGCATTTCCTCTTTTACTTACTACAAATTGTCTCTTCTTCAGAGAACACATGTCGTCTGCAGCAGAGACTGTAGAAAATGCCTCCATTATTTCAGAGAGTGTGGCCCATGAAGGAAACCGCTTATGGATAGGCAACATTGACCCCAAGATCACAGAGTGAGTAAATCTATTTTTATTCAATTATCCTTTTACTATTTATATATATATTCTCTTTTTGAAAGGGTTGTAGGGTTGTAAAGCTCCCAAACCAAATGGTTGCATATTAATACATCCTTAGGCTTACAGCAGATAAGAGCAGAAACTACAGCGAGAATCCCAAAAATTATTTTTCTACAAATCTTTACATTCATGCTCACCGACTCCATGTGCATCAGGAGATGAAATCAACAAAAACCTTAGTGTCTGATTGCAGTAGCAAGTGTTCAACCTAAGACGTCTTTTTTTCTTCAAGTCTGTGTTCTGAACCTACCTGCACTGGTGCTACTGAGACGTGCCTGGCTCTGCCTCATACAGAGGCAATGCATTGTGCATGCACGTATGATTGATTAACTGTGTGTGTAAGAGTGTGTATGTCTGTGTATGTGTGTGTGTGAGAGATGCAGGCTGAGACTGACCAGACGGCGATGGGTGTGTGAAAGAGAGGCAGCGAGGCGTGGAGACCTGCTCTGCTAAGGAGCAGCCATCATTCTTCACTCACCTGCCCTGTTTACCCTCGGTGTGTCAGTCTGGACCTGATTGTGTGTGTTTGTGTGCAAGTGTGTTTTAAACACTCAGTTGATGTTGAGGTGGCAGCTGGTATAGAGGTGCAGGCTTCAACACACTGAGGTGTCTGTGCTCATTGTTGATTTGTTTTAACTCTTCATGACGTCATATGTACAAGAAATCCTTGAGATGTTTCACTGGTGTGTGTGTGTGTGATTGCAGCGGAGTGTGCAAAGCACCAATATATAGGATTTTAAGGAGGTGTATGTTGGGATGGAGTGGAGGTTTTTAAGGATGAGGGCTGTGTTTGTGTGCGCCTGTGGGGGCTCCTGGAGAATGTACAGACTGCCGCTCTGGTGGGAGTCTAGACAGGCGTTTCCTTCCCTTTTCCCTGCTCTGTTCTACTTCTCCTTAAATAGCCCACTGCTTTACAGTATGGAAGGCAAATGAGAGAAATGCCCGTGGCCCCTGATGTTGATTGGAAAGATTAATTAGCTCCAGAATAGCCTATGCCCTACTCCACCTGTAGAGCTAAAGCTCAGTGCAGAGGAAAAAAGGTGACAAATATATGAACAAAACACTGAAGCATACAGTTTAGAGAAGAAAATATATTTAGCCATATATACATACATATATATGGCTATATATTTACATTTGTTTGTGTGTCTATATACACATATTTTTATATGTTTATATTTGTCTCTGTACATATATCATTTTTTTAAAGAATTCTGAGGTTATTGAAGTGTTCAATCGTGTAGGAATAATTCTTAAAATTCTCCCAAATATTACCAAAAATGAATTTTAACAAAACAACTCCTTAACTGTCCTCTTGTCTGACAAAGGAATTTTGGCTTAGGTTTTGACTAAGAGCAATTATCCTCCCTGGAAGAGGGATACATTTTCCTGTGTGTCTCACAGTTTATGATGATTATACTGATGTGCACAAACAGTTACATCTAAAAACTGTCGGGAGTAAATTTAAAGTTGAAGTATTTTTGAGGTGTTCATTCAGATGATTGTCATCCTCTGGGCAGGGAAAAACCACAGTTTTTTACATATATTGTTTTTGTGCACTTGGCTGCCCTCTGATACTATGTCTAATTAGTAGCGTCCCTTTTTTTCACCCTCTGTTCCTCAGTCTAGGGTTAATTTATGGAGTAAGTTAGAAGGCTTTTGGGATTTTTAACAAAATCTCCTACAAGCATTATTTCACTTTGACTGCAGATTTATGTAGAATTTGTACTCATCAAGATCTCCCTTCTTCGTCCTCCTGTCTTTCTTTTCCATTTTTGGCTGATATCCTTTGTTTCGTCCCCTCTTTCCTTCCTTTCTTCCCTCCTCCCTTCCACTTGTGTAACTCCTCTGTTTTGTGTCTTGTACCTGGCTCGTCACCTTCTCTCTCCTCTTGTAATCTCTCCCCACCTTTCACCTTTTCATCAGCGTCCCCTCTCTGAACTCTTGTCTCCCTCTGCCCCCACTTTTTCCCTGCCTTTCCTTACCCCTTCTCCTCCTCTTCCTCCGGTGCGTTTTACAACCCCCAGGAGGAATGGCCCATTGTGGCTCGGCTCAGCAGCATCCAAAAATGTTCTTGGAGTATTTTGCCACATAAAGCCATTTGTACAATGACTAATTGAAATTCGCCGCATACTTTAGCCTTGATGACTTATGCTCGAACGATAAATGATATCATTTTCTTTCCAGTGTATCGGAGGCTCACAGGTGTAGAAAATGCTAAAACAAACTGTTTGGATACAGCAGCCTGGAGAGGTACTATTATTTAAACACCAACTCCACTGGAGGCCTTCCTGTTTAACTAGGCCCATAGTTCTGAGCCACCGTCACATGGGAGTCTTACAGGGTGGTGTCTGGGAAAAAGAGAAATTCTCCTCGACCTGACCGTCTCCGGGGAGTCGTAGATGGTGGAAGACATTACCTCAAAACTACACGGTGCCCGCAGCGTCCAAACTCCACTCCCATTCATTCATTTAAATGCACCTCATTCATTCTTGTTAGAAGACACACACACACACACACACACATACATACCCTTTCGGGACAATCAAGTAAACAATAAAAGGCTGAACAGTTATTTATTATGGTGACAGTTACACAAACACCTGGCCTCACACTATGATCTGGACAATCGCAGTCTACAACCCGCAAAGGACCAAGGGAAATGTCAGTTGATATGCTGATATATATTAATGCATGTCTGTATGTATGTATGTGTGTGTATATATACGTTTCTATGTGTATATATGTATACATATGTATATGTACGTATAAGGGCTGCACAATTATAATACATGATATATATTTAAGTTTTATTTTGAACTGAAAGCCTTGTTCACCTACTGTTTGTTTAATACACAACGAGCAATAAAAAATATGTTGAATTAAACTGAATTGAATTAATTAGTGGAATTATTTTGGACATAATTGTGAAGCCATAAGTATTTACTAATATAT
>NC_024320.1:2768934-2820623 GCF_000523025.1 Cynoglossus semilaevis
TATATATATATATATACACACACATATATATATATATATATACTTCCATCCATCCATTTTCATCCGCTTATCCGTTACCGTGTCACGGGGGCAGCAGTCTCCATGACCACCACTCAAATCACACTGCACCGTACCAGCACCCCCTAAACCTTCCTGCGGGCGGTGAGTCCACTGGAAGTATGTTTATATATATGCCACATTTAATATATATATAACAGATGTACTGTAATCTTTTTCCACCAATGACAGTTTGTTTTTTTATGTTTCCTCTGGACTCTCGCCAAACACACAGTACATATATCTCTTCAGTGACAACACTCTCTTCTCGTCTCGTACCCACAGTCGCAGACAGCTCCACCACCGCACAGTGGTTGTTGTTTGTGCAGAGCTCGGTGCCCAGGAGCGGAGACAGGAGGATGGGGGGGTTAGGCTTCCTCTGTTTTATTCCCTCATTGTCCTGCTACTGTATCCTCAGCATTGTCTCAATAAGTGATTTACTGTCTATGACCCACTACTCCAGCTGCTCTGCTGCTAAAAAGGTGTCGGCGAGAGAAAGCTGTCATTCTCATTAGCCCCACCTGACACATTCACAGACATGAGGATGTTCAATGATACTGTACAAATATGGTCATGACTGTGGACTGGGACTTTTGACGATGTACTAAGGTCATAGTTCTGATGCATTTTAACCCTTTACACTTTGTCTTTTGTTGTTGTCTGTTGTCTCTCTTCTTAGGTATCATCTGGTGAAGCTGTTGGAGAAGTTTGGTAAAGTGAAACAGTTTGATTTCCTTTTTCATAAATCTGGGCCTTTGGAAGGACAACCTCGAGGATACTGTTTCGTCAATTTCAACACCAGAGAGGTACGTTCTTAAAGGCCTCTTTTGTTGATTGCTTGTCTTATGGGCTTATGGATTAGATCGCTTATATCTGCATTAAAATAATGAACAATTTGGTTCAAGTTCAAACTAAATGTTGAAATCACCATTTCTCATTACCTTCTTATGGCAGGGGTGTGAAACTCAATTCACGAACCGCATACAAGCTAATTAGATGTCAAGTGGGCCGGACCAGTACAATCATAATGTAATTAATTAAAAATAACAACAAGTCCATGTTTTCCCCCTTTGTTTTTAAGTATATTTACACATATTTATATATATTATTTATTTGTATATAATCATATAAGATTTTTACAGAAAATATCTTGAACATAATGAATAAACATAATTTTTATTTCCAGAATTCACCAAGTGGTCCGAATTGAGCACTGTCTAGCCCACGGGCCGTATGTTTGGCACCACTGATTTAAGGCTTTAACTGTTATATTTGTTAAAATAAGATCACTTAAAGTCCACTCAGGACTCTGTATTGAACAAAACAATAAATCAAGGGTAAAAATCACATTTTTACATTATTATTTGATGTGTATTTTGAAATCAAGTTACAGGCCAGATCGGACGGTTCGGCGAGCCAAATTTGGTCCACAGGCCACCAGTTAATAATCACTGCAATAGATGTTTATAAGCAGTAGGAAGCACATGTGTTTTTACTTTATGCATATTTGGCATTAATTGTTATGTTTTTCATTTATATTTGCATTTCTTTCAAATAAATGATTTCAAATTCAATTTTGAGAAAGAAAGTAAATGTTTTCAAGGGTTGTTGAACAGTTTGTTGTTTGTTCTGATTTCACAATTTATCATTTCAGATGGTTGAAAAACCTAACCAAATAAAACTTTTCACAGCTCAACAGTTGATAAATATATAATCATAGAACTCGTCTGAACATGTTCTTGTTGATTTGGATCAGACATAGTAGTTAGTAATTATTATTAAAAACTTGTATAAAAAATGTTTGAATCTGCAGCACGTCGCAGGTTCAGCTGTCGGCCGTTTGTTTTTGGAGTCCGAGTGGAGTGATGATTAAAATCAGGTTTCACAGCTTGTATCTTATCAGTGGCATGAGAACACTTCCCAAAGGGAATAGACAGAGGAAGTGTGTGTTTATATTGTGCGCACACACACACACACACTCAAACTCACAGTGAAGTACCTTGTCAATGCGATTTAATTTCAAAGCCTCTTATTAAATAAACACTGCTGCAGTTTCCTCTGCGTACAATAACGATTTAATGACCTGAAGGCGGCCATCAAGACACACTTTTAATCACAATTTGATGTTTTCGCCCTTTCCTTTTGGTGAATGTGCCGCAGGAGGCAGAAAGAGCGATTCAGTGTCTAAATGGGAAGCTGGCCTTGTCCAAGAAGCTGGTTGTACGTTGGGCACACGCACAGGTGAGGGTGAGTGTTACACTCTACTGCTACAGTTAGGAAAAGTGAAAAAAAGTCAATTAAGTCATTTACAGTGTTTTTATAGGTTTTATGTTTTGTATTTTTGTGTGTGTAAAAACAACTCTTAAAAGAGTGAGGAGTAGGAAAAAGGGGTTTTAGAACTTACTTGAGGAAACCTTTTTCTTTAAATGGAATGGAAATCTACAAATCATGTAAATAAAGTATCGCCATTCTTTAAATATTTTTGGATGCTTTTTTTATCTTTTGGCTATTATCTGACTTCCTTTGTGTCTTTGGTTAAATTTTAGCATAATACGCTTTTTTGAAATCTTCAGTCCATCAAATGTACCGATCTTTTGGCAAACCTTATCGTTAATACTCATTTGTTTTAAGACTCTCAGCTTGCACATTTTACCATAGCATACCCTTTAACTCTGACTTTGCAAAAACATTCAAATATACATCTGTTTACTAGAACCAAGTAAATCATATACCATGAGAATTCTAAATTCTAGAAGAATGTCATTTTTTATATATATATATTTTTTTGCGCTCCTGTAGTTGACGTGTGCAGATCAGTTGGCTCCCAGCAAAAGTCATGCCTGTCTCTTAACAATGGACGACCCACTGGCATGGGCGAAGGGATATCCTGTATAGAGATGAATCACGCCCTACACACACACATAGCCATACTGTAGTAAAGAGAGGTCAAGGTCAGCCCTGTGCCGCCTCGGAGACAACACGTAGGACGGACGGTGGGGATATATCTGCTCACACAAACAGAAGCTCTTAGACTTTTAGGATTTTTAAAATGTTCCATTATAACCAGTCTGTCTGAGTCACTCTGTGACTCACACATATATTCCTCTTGGATTAATTTAATTTGTACAGTTGATGGAGTTTTCTCCACTTCTTGACTGTATTAACACGCTCCAGCCTGCATCATTGACAACACTGTTAGTCACATTACTCTTTAAAGATGGAGAGCATGTATGTGTATTAGCATGTTATATATAGTTCTAATGGGTATGAAAGTGTGGATAGATGGATGGCCATATGGGTAAATATGTCAATGGATGAATGGAGCGAGGATTTGTAGATGGATTTGGGGGGATAAATGGATGGCTGTGTAGATGGATGGATGCATGGATGGATGGATGGATGGATATATACTATATATACATCATATATAGATCTATATATAGATGTGTGATCAGAGCTCTTAATTCACAGATGGATGAGAATGTGTCAGTTGGACGGTTAAATAGATGTTAATATGGATTTAAAGGTATAGTTGGCTACATATAGATAGATTACTATAAAGAAGTTGACAGTGAAAGATATACATATAGATATATATTACACTCGATTGCTCCTTGTTTTATAACATAACATTCTCTGACTGCCGTCCTTTCTACAGCAGCAGAAGTAAAAAAAACAAGTGGAATGTTTTGAAAATAATTTGCAAAACAAATGTTGTTTATGTTTCAGTACATAGAATAAAATAATAATAATAAAAAAACACACTGTACATTACTTTTTTTTTACCAGTCAGTAGAAAGGGTTTGTCTTAAAATCAGTACTCTAGACAAGGGGTCCCTAAAAAGTAGATCGGTTATCGATTTTTATATTAAATCACTACAGCTAGGTTAGCAACAACACAATTATTAAATCATATTGTGCCATACAGCTACAGCTCTTTAATCAACATATAATGTGTATATATAAAGTATAGTCTGGTCATTTGAAAAGTAGCTCCCAAACCAACAAAGGGTGGACACCCCTGCTCTACCAATGTTCGTTAACAAGAAGTATAAAAAAGTTTTGGGGGGAAACTCTTTCATCCAGCAGAAAGATTTAGATGAACTAGTTCCCAAAAAACAGATTGAAAGTATAACCAGATGGTGGCAGAGTGAAACCCTGACGGAGATGTTTGTTTCTTTGTTTGTTGTTTGTCATGTTGCTACTTCACCAACAGAAAATACAATCAAAATAGGATTTTTTGAAACTGTCATTTTGGAAGACCTGCGATGATAATATCCTCCATACCTCAGTGCAGCTGAGGATTTTTTCATAGTAAAGTCATTCAGGACATCTGTATGCATTCCAACCTTGTGGTGTTAGAAATAGGTGGAAGGGAAGGGTCCTGGCTGCTGGAGCGCTCATTGTTTCAGACCTATTCTTGGCTGTAAGTGTTATTTATTTCCTGGGACAGATTGCAGGATTAAGTAATTTTCTTTTTTTTGTTTTTTTTTGTTTTGTTCATGTATGTATCCTCATGTACCTGTGGCTCCAGCAGCTGTGGTGAGAGAACAAACCCTGACTCTCCTGTGTGACTGTTGTTTTGTTTCTGTCTCCTCTTCTTCTCCACAGGTTTGAAGATTTCTGGTGTGTTGGCTGGTTGCGATGTTTGGAAGGTGGTTTTGAGAGGAATGAGTGCAGACGTTGGTTGTTGCTCCTCAGCTGCTCCTCTTTTCTCCTCCCCTCGTGACTTTAGGCCCTGGGAGCTGGAAACACACACGCAGCCCTGTTTGGTTTCTGTCTGTTTGACCAGACACAAACAAAATCAGTGCAACAGTTCAGTTTGTTTCAGCTCCTTTGGAGGGAGCTGGAGCTGCTGTCAGTTTCTGTTACAACCTCTCAGGGATTTAAGTGTCTGGCTGACATGTTTCCAGCTCCTCCTCTGCCCACTTCTCCTTCTCCTTTGGTCCTGTTTCTGGACCAAAGGCGCAGGAACAGTGGGTCTGAGCCGCATCCAAATACGGCTGTCACTGAAGTCCAATTCATTTTGACATACGAGGTAATGAGGTAGAAGTTTGGATTCTGGCCACGTGGAAATTTTCTTTCAGCTCTGACTTGTTTTTTTTTGATGTCTGATAGAAAAATGTCAGGAAAAAAATATTTTTACATTTTTCTGTCTTGAAAAATACTGACTTTAATCAAAGAATACACTGTGATTTTTATTGTCATTCTTTTTTTTCTCCACTGTCCAGAGCTTGTCTTTTATATGTCAAAAGGTCACATTCTCTGACTTATGTGGGTTAGAATTTTAAGCAGAAAACTCAAATGTTTATAAATCTTACTTTTTTCTTCTTACAATTCTGACCCTTTAAAGCATTTTAAAGACACATTTATTTGACCGTAACATCAGATAAGTATTTATAAAAAAAAAACAACTAATGGAAAACAACAAACCAGCTCTTCTGTAGAAAATTGCTTACATTTGGGGTTATATGATTGAAAATGCACCATGTAGTTAAAAAAAGTAAAAAAGTCTTTTAATCCTGCCAGAGAAAAATAATATAGATATTAATGTCAACATTTGCATTATTATTTTATGTCTTATGTCTCTCTGTCTTTCCTTCCTGTGACTCTTCATGTCTATTTCTTACTTTTCATCTCACTTCTCTGTATGTCTCTCTACTTGTTTGTCTGTCGGTTTGTTTGTTTATAATTTGGGCGTTTTCATCACCTCCAGAGGTTTGAAACGTTCCGTAATGAAAAGCCGATGCCTTCTAGTCTGGAGCCATCCAGCAGTGGTGCCACAGTGGAAGGGCCCATAACAGCCAATCACCTCAGGTTGGTACTCAAGACACTCTTCTTCTTTTCTCACTCAAAATTACAATTCAGAATGAGATTTTAAAATTTGATTGTCTGGCAATTTCTTCATTTATTTAATTTTTTAAAATTTTCTATATTTTATCATTTTTATCATCTAATTTTTTTTTAATATCTGAAATCAGTAGCAAGCCATATTTGGCCCATGGGCCTTGGATTTGACATACAGTTTGTGTCCTATATAGCAGTGATTCCCAACCACTGTGCCATGGCATACTAGTGTGCCGTGAGAGATCATTAGGTGTGCCGTGGAACATTACCCAATTTCAGTTAAACAGTTTGAAAAAATATTATTTATGTCTTGCAAATAATTTTTTTGCAGGCACAGCAAATAAATTAAATATTTATAGTTTTATAATAATATTAAACTTTTCCACTAGGTGGCAGGAAATGGCTATTAAAACTAAAAAAAAGAACCACGGCTGTTGAAAAAGATCTTTATCAGTGTCTTTCTTCAATTCCTGCGAGTATATTAGCGTTGCCTTTAACTAAACCAGATTTTAGTGAATTGTGACTATATTTAAATTAGAAGGTTATTATATTTTAGTACATATAGTTTTTGTTGTTTTTGTTAAGTGGTGTGCTGTGGGGGGTTTTCTAATGCAGAATATGTTCTGTGGCACTAAAACAGTTGGGAAACACTGCTATATGGCACCCCACCCTGCAATAGCTCCTCCTGCCCCACTTTGGGAAACACTACCTTCAGTTAAAAAACACACCATGCTGTTGACCAGTTGAACTTCAGACCCGTGCAGGTGCTACACAGTCCAAATGAGTTCCTTAGATTCCTGTGACACCTGAACTCACCGCTGCAGCTCGACCTTCTGCTACCTTCACATGTTCTCCTCTGTGTGACTGTTGGCTCCCAGTCAGTGTCAGGAGACCCTCGCTGCTCAGACCACAGGCCTCAGTTCAAGCTGAGTTCATCTGGACCCACACTCACTGCGCCAAATACTGTTCGGAGGAAAACGTTGGAAGTTGTGTCAGAGCAAATTAGGACACGTTCCATTGTTGTGGCTGCACATGCAAAAAAAAAAAAAAAAAAAAACCCTTTAGCATATGCACACACACACTGTACAGTCAAATGGAGCAGCGTCAGGTCGGTCAAAGGCCTCTAGTGTTCACAGTGACAGCTCTTACAGAACCGATCCAGCGTCTCTGGCAGACGAGGAGCTTCTCGGAGAAAAGCCGAACACTTTGATTCTAGTGTAAACATCACACTGACACACGAGAGGGAAATGGAGACACTCTCCTCTGGCTTTTCCTCCCAGTGTTCCAGCTCGATCGTTTACATGCACACTTGTTCTCTCAGTCACTCGTACACTTTGAGACCTCTCTCCTCAGTTGCCTCTTCAACCTGTTCCCCCATTTAAATAATGACTTTCATGCTGCGGAACTTGTAACCTCTCCTCTGTCCTCCCTTTTTCCCTCTCCCCATCTGTTCTAATACTTGGGAGAGCTCTTCTCTCCCTCTTCAGCCTGAGCACGGATCTGTCCATCACCCGCTCCATCTCTCACCCGTTAGCGGCGACACTAGTCTTCCCACTCCTCATATCTATGTATTTTTTTTCCTTCCGTCCTCTCTTTAGTACGAGCGCAAAAATCCGCGCCATCGAGGCCAAGCTGCAGATGATGGACGAGAATCCAGACGAAGAATACTCAGGACCGTCGGCCTACGTTTACAACAAACCACAAGAGAGGAAGCGATGGGAGCCGTACTCCAAATCACACCACAACAACCAGAGCAGGCCCTTCAGGAAGTTCAGGAGATGACAGCGCCTCCCTGCTCATCCTGGAGAACCACCACCACCACCATCATCATCACTGCTACACTCAGAGTGAATCCAGATACTCTTAAGAATCCATGTTGGAATAAAGTATTTTTGAATTTCCAATTTCTTCTGGGAGTCATCACAAAGCACGACATTTTCTTTTTTTTTTTTAAATAATGGCATCATGACCTGTTATTCTGCCTCTACCTGACTGATGTGCATCAGACTCTTTTTTTCCCAGAATTCAACAGGTTACAGTGAAATCTTATTATTTCAGAAACAATGAATAGTAACAAGAAACAGACTTCAGCGACCGTCTCAAGTCAAGATGTTGAAGTGGAATTCTGTCGGTAGAATCAGGATTCACTCAAGAAAAACTTTGCGCAGGTTTCTGTATTTTGTGTTAACTTTTTAAATGTATTCTTCTGCTGACTATTAACTATTTTTTGAGTGTGTGGCATTTGTTTTTGCCGCGCACCTTATTTTGGATTTTAAATAAAAAAAAGACAGTTATGTATTTGTGTGTTGTATTTTAGCAATAATGATTCAGTTCAACCTTCATGTCACATTAGTAACATAGAAATACATACATGATGACTCTGTGTGTTAGGTCTACACAGGTTCAGGTCTATGTTCATGTCTGAGTCTCACCAAAAACTCACCAAAGAGTTTTGGGTTTGGAATCTCGGTGGAATTTACAAAAGCAAAGTGTTGAAGTCTTGAGTTTTCCTCTGGTTTTTAGGTCGTGTTACTGGAGAAAAGTCACCGCCGAGTTTCCAGGTTTCAAGTCAAGTGTCTGAGTCAGAAGAGAAGAAGTCAGATCTGTGTCAAGTTTCCATGGTTTAAAGTCCAAGTCAGTTAATAGGCTCCTGAGGCATTGGAGTGTCATTGCAAGTGAGCAGGGCTTGGGTCCAATCTGGGTTCTGGACTGGAAAACCGCAGCACTGTTCCCTTGACAGTAAACTTTCAACATGTCCCTTTTATAAGCAGTGATCCACACAGTGATTTGGCAGTTTTTACACTGGACGCCACTGCTGACGCAACACACGCTGGGAACAGTGGCATTGAACACCAAGACCTACCCCTTCACCGGGCTACACCCCTACTCCACTGTGACACAGTAAAGTAAAGAACAGTCAAACAACCAACAAGACTGCTGGAGTCAAACATTTTAATTATGAAAAATCTACAAGTCACGAAATCAGCAGCTGAAATCCCTTCAAGTTACATTACTGCCCCCTGTTGAGCCTATACCCCTCTGGTTGATATCTCCACTGATGAAGAGAAAATATAGTCAGAGTGAAGCATCACTGAGAGACAGATTATTATACTGGACTAAGACAGTGGTTCTCAAAGTCAGGGGCAGTACCCCAACAGATGTACAGCATAGCAAATGAATTTCCATTTTAATATTTTCTAAATATTTGCCATGGTGGGAAATATTGAATTGTAATTTTGTTTACTTTCTTAGATCAGAATAATAGGGTTACAGGTGTGACAGTGTTTTTAAAGATTCTGTGGAGCTTTTGAACAAAAGCTTTTCTACAAAAGGGGGCGCCAGAGGATTTATGAAGGATTCATGATTAATAAAGATTTATTAATATCAACAATTGGAAAAAAAATGATGTGGCAGGAAAACATTCAGAACATTGTCATTTCAAAAATGACTGAAGGCACAGCTTTCAGAACATTGTCATTTCAAAAATGACAAAAATGAAGGCACAGCCTAGTTTAAGTGATTGTTATTTTTATTGTCAAGTCATGTATCCCTATAGCCCAGATTCACTCGTCACATTTGTCTCTTTGGACTTCACAATTTTAAATAAAGATTTAAATTAAACTCGAAATCACCTTCTAAAACAGGAAGTAAAGAGGAGGTGTAAACAGCCAGTGTTTAAATTAACAGAACAGACTAAAGCAGGATAAAGATATACAGAGAGTTAGCATCATAGCAAAGGTGGGGAGAAAAAAACTCTCCAGCAGCTCCAGACTCAGTTTAGCCGTCTGCCTCGGGAAAGAGAGAAAGGGAAAAAGGAGAAAATAAAGATTAAACTTAAAATAAGAAGAAAAGAGGGGAGGAAGGAAGAGAGAACAGGAGTAGACGATATGATGTTAGTACTATATAGCTAGTAACGTCTTAATCAACAAATGTGAAGGATGATAAGCAGACACTGGGACCTGTGAGGTGAAGACAGTGACAGGGAGAGGGAACAAGGGGACAGACGAGTGGAGACAGAGGAGACCAGGTTATTGATGTACACATGACGGGCTCAGTGCACCATGGGAGTTCCCCCCAGCAGTCTAGGCCTATAGCAGCATAACTAATGGATAACTCAGTCTTACCTGTGTCAGCCCTGGTATTAGGAATACAGAGATGGTGTCAGCCTCCTGAACACATACAGTTGGTTCCATTCTGGTATTTCATTTTGTTTCATCCCGATCCATAAATAATATAAATACGGAAATATTTTATTTTTAGTATATTTAATATACACAGACAAAACCAGGCTCAGGTGACACAGAAACATTTTTATTGTTTTTTTTTTTTTTTTGCAATATTACAATTGAACTTCGGTCCTTTGTCTTATTTTATCCCAGTGGACATTAAATATTAATTAATTAATATTTTGTGGTACACACTTGAGGATTTAATGGGGAGAAACGCATGATTGATCCTACAAGATAAATGCTGCGGCCATTTATAAGGTGACGTCATATTAAACCTAATTGTGTCTCAATTGAGTTTCATAAGAAAGAAACAAAAGCTCTATAATTCCAGCAAAAACATGTATTTTTAACAGGAAATACATAAGCCTCGTTCGAATTTTAAAAACGTGAATGTGCGTCACAAAGTAGCTATCATTTTACTGATTTATTTTGCATTTTATTGACGAAAATAAACAAATTCAAGACAGGAAACAGAAATACGTCACGTTGGCTTATATATGTTTGAATGGTTAAATAATGACTGGTCTCACTTATTAGGATGGGATACAGCCGTGACGTCACAGAGGGGACACTGATAAACTTTGTTGAATGGAGAAAATAAATCCTGATTCTTGGGATTAAACCGCATGATTACTTTTTAATTTTGAAAAAAGAAATGTAGCTATTTCAAACGCTCCGTTTGTGTGGCTGTGACTTTATCTGTTCCACTACAGGCCTATGGGAGAAAACGTTACAAACATTGAATTCTACAGCACGTTTTTTTTTAAACAGGACGTCTGGTGTATTTTGAGTCGAAGTATTTAGGATCCCGTGGATTTACAGATAATTATTGAATTGTCTCAGACGATCTGAATGTTCGACAGCAACAGTCGATACAGAGACGGCGTGTGGCCTCAGACACATCCTGTAATTATCATTCTTCCTTCGCTTTAAGAGTAAAACACGCTCCGATGTTTTTAACAGCACTTGGGATTTTTTTTTTTTTTTTTACATTTTAGTTTTGTCATAGCCAGAGTTTTGTTTTTAATATTTTTTAATTTTAGAATAATGCAAATATAATGGGTTTTAACCCGTAAAAACAAAGTAATTTGTTTGCAGAATGCTTACATGTTGTATATATTACAGACACTTATATTTATATAATATAAAATGAGCTTATTCATTATCGAAATTATTACGATGTTCCACAAGATCCATTATACAATAGAATATACATGATGTTAAATACAATGGAATGTAATAATAGTAACAACAACACATTAACAACAACAACAATAATTATTATCATTATTATGGAAGTGAAATTGTTGTAATTAGTAAATTATTTTAATAATTATTATCATTATTATGGAAGTGGAATTTCTGTTGTAATTAGTAAATTATTTCCTTGCGTTGAAATAAAATAAAAGTGACTGAGAAAATAAAAGGATATAATTAATGATAGCTCACAGCAGTTGTTAATTAATAAAAGAATCAGAAATCAATTGTAATATTGTAAAAACTGACACGTGGAAATATGTGAATAATGCGCGTCTAATATGAATAATATAATACGCGACATTTTCAAATAGCATTTAAGATGCTATTTGTGCGTCATTTTAGTCACCACAGCAACAGCTGAAAAAACAAGTAAAATCGAAAACGATTCGCGAATTTGTATCAATAGTAATTACATTTAAATATTACATTTAAATATTAAAAGATATCTTTTATCGTAGTGACGTTTTGCTGACATTTAAACTGTATTTTAAAAAGGTTTCAAAACACTCGTATTAGGGTTTAATTGTTTTAAACTGTCTAAAAATCACACGTTTGAGTGAGAAATGGAAAAAAGACGTGAAATAAGCTGTGATTTAGACAAACTTATCAGAGCTGTGGTGACTTTAAAAAGCCGGGAGTTGGAATGAAAATAGTCCAAATAAAAATAAAGACGCACGAGGTCTAAAATAAAATATCACGCAAACATTTGTTGTCGTTTGAAGTGAGTTTTCGTGCGCAGTCGCAGTGATAGCAGCAGCAGCAGCAGCAGCAGCGTTTTCCTAGTAGCGAATAAATGGCAAAAGCCAAATAGCTGACATCTCACACACACGGACGCAGCCGCAGAGTTTGTGTCATAACTGCTGCAGACTCCGTCCACCCTTCTTCTCACGCGCCCCAAAACTCTTTCACTCTCCTCCTCTAACTATAAGTCGGGCCTGCGCTGAGCGGCACACACGAACTTCCACTGCAGCACGGCACAGACAGGAGGCACAGCCACGCAGCACTGCTTCTCCTCCCGTGACGCGCTCCGATCGCCTTCAAGTCCTGCAGGTCCGTGTCCACGAAACCTCTGGAGTAAAAAGCTGCCAACACTTCAACTGAATTCACTTCCTGTAGTTGGAGGCTTATCCAGAACTGGAGGCAGAAAAGAGGAGGAGAGAGGGAGAACCGAGGGAGAGGGATCTGTCCGGGCTCTGTGAAGGAGCTGCTCCTCGTCTTCTGCTCCATTACGCACAACATTATTTCTTTCTTTTCAAACACACACACACACACACATATATATAATCAACATAAAGAGAAGAAGAACACGTTCCGGTGCCTGAGTAACTTCCGAGTCCATGCAAGTCACGGATGCTACCGGTTTTGACGCGCATCGCCGACCGGTCCTCTGGTTCAACGCACAGAGTTTGGAGACACTGCGCTCTGGTCCCGTCTTTGCTGCCGTGAGACTCCACTCCACGGAGGTTCATGTACTGGAAAAATGAGGTTTTGTCCCCTCTGTCAGAGGGAAACAAGATTCTTTCCGACGGAATCCCCACCAAGCAGGTAGTAACACTTTGAAGAACAACAGTCGCACGTTTGTGCGTAAAAACTAGAAAATTACGCACCAGATTTTTTTGTAGACATTTTTATGGGCGTGACGTGTTCACGTGAAAGACCGAAACGGTTATATTTTCAACAAACTTGGTCTCTACTTTTTTCATAGACCTATTACTCAGAACATGTGCGTTTTTCGAGCGTTTTTAGTTGTTGTCCGTCTGTGATGTCACCCAGGAATCAGCTGCACCACAGCCGCGCGTCTCTCCCTCCTGGTTTCAACTGAATTGCGTGATTTTTTTTTTACTGTCCGCCCGCCTTTGCGGTGCCGCCAGCTGTCTAAAGAAAGAATTAGATTTTAATTACAGCCATTAAAAAAAAAATCAAATTTGCAATCTCTTTTTGGGCCCAGTGACCCGGTGCCTCTGCCTGATTGACAGATGAAATTGACACCCAGGCTGCCTCTTATCCACTGCGTTACAAGCTATTTGTAATTACAGGTAGCCCCCCCACCCCTGTCCCACACACAGAGACATTAACACACACACTAACAGCCACCCTCCTCCACTCTCGTGTCCTGGATTGCGGAGAAAATACTATTATTCTGAGAGGCGCACGGTTCAAGGGCAGGGGCGAGAAGGAAAGAAAATCAGTCCAAATTGGAATAGCTTCATTAGATGGTGCCTTTTTCTGTTGTCACGGGGGGGCTAATTGACATTTTAACCGCGGCTTTTATTGTCAGAGGACGACTTTATATATGAGCAGCCACGGCGCGCTGAGAGAAGGAGACGAGGGAAGGAGAGAAGGAGACACTGAGAGGAAGCTGCTTCCCTAACGTGGGGCGAGGATTTGTCAAACGGATAAAAGTGATGATGAGGATCGCTGTCTTGTAGGTGATCTGCGCCGAGAATCAGAGCATCTCGCCGGGAGCTTCCCGCTGCAGTGTGGAGTCCAAGTCCGCCCCAATGGTGAGAGATTCAAATGCTTTCTCTGCTATTTCTGAAGTTGACTCGTTCGTGCGTCTTTTACGCGCGGGGCCGTGCGTGGAGGAGAAGTTGATATAGAATCATAACCTGCATCATCTGCTACACACACACATGGGGTTGTGTATTAGTGACACACCGACCTTTCTGTTGCAGTCTCACTCGGACGCAGAGTCCCAGAGGTCCAACATGGAGCGGGAGGACACCCGCTCGTCCCCCAGCACACCGTCCACTCCCTCCGTGTGCTCACCGACCTCCACCATCAGCTCCGTGCCGTCCACCGGCAAGAACGTGTGCGCCAGCTGCGGCCTGGAGATCCTGGACAGATATTTGCTGAAGGTAACTTCAAAAGAAACCACCCACACAATGAAGAATATTTGAAACAAACACGAACTCTGCAGATGTGAATATTTTTTATTAAATCAAATATAATGGACAAGAGATTTGGACACAGGCCTGCCGTGATTTTGCGCCCGAGAGTGAGAAAAATGAAATTATTATTTATAATAAGAATTTTGTTCAAAATACACTTATTATAATTAGTTTTATTCTATAAATATATTATAATGACCAAAGACACCACACAAATGACGTCACTGGTATAACGTCCCTAATCCCGTGCGTTAAAGTGTGAGGGAGACACAGACACAACATTAGATGTTTTGGTTTCTGTATTTTCGTTTCTTTCAGTCTCACTCTCAGGGTGTATTGTCCTGTCGCGTGTGCTCGCGTGTTTCACACTCTCATTCACACGGATGAGTGTGTGTTTGCCCGGAAGTGTGAAGGTCATTGGTTCATTATCTCTCTGTGACCGCAAAGAAGCTGCTGCCGCCGAGTGCAGAGACAAAAGAGAAACATCATATCGACCGATAAATACAATTTGTATTTTTTATTTTAATATTTAATATTATTGTGCCACTTCACACACTATTATTATTTTCTGTGAATAAAATTTAATGTATTAATTTAATTCAACTTCAATACAATCGAAGTTCTTAATATTTGTCACCCAGAAAATCGTAACGTGTAATTTCGCGCTTATTATTATTTTGAATTCGTTACTGTATTTCCTTGTATTTTATACTCTTTACTAACTTAACTAACTGAACCTATATACATATGTAGGGTTTTAGTTGGCTCTAAAACTTGTGTCGTTGCTATATTTAGGTTTTTTAAACTAGGTAAAAGTAACTATTTAAAATGAATAAATATTAACAAGCAACGAGTTGCTAATGCTAAACAACAACGTAGAAACACAGCGAATTTAATCATTTCGTTTTAAAAACTCACTCGTACGGAGACTCGTCGTGATACATACGTGTTTATTAAAAAGGCAATGTTTAATTTTTTATTTATTTGTAGCAAAAAGTCAATTTTTAACCTATACACTTATGTTGTGGAGAGATATTTTATTATATAGGACTACCTATTATTTACTATTATTTTCAAAACACATTACAGTAGAATGTGGAAAAATAATTCCCAATAAAACATATTCCATGGTTCGTCCTGTTGTTTAACTCTTTGATAATCGATGTGTATTTATTTATATATATATAATTATTTATTTATTTTAATTAATTGACTTTTAATGTAACACTTAAAAAAAACACAGTAAAAACGACGAAATGCTCCCCAGGCCAATGCTGACAGACGGGAAGGAAATGATAAAAATAATTAAAACGATGTGCAGTTAATGCGGAATAAGCTAAATTAGACTTAAATTAACCCAAGTCAAATAAATATAAGCGCATATTATGACGCATCACAGATCCAAAGCCACATTAAAACACATTTTACGTGAATTAAAAAAAAATAAACCAGATACTGGTCATTAATGATCATCATTAAATTTAAATTGAACAAACTTAAAGTGGATTTCAAAATGATGACATAATGAACATTAGGAAGATGTAGATACATCACAATTCTTCCATAGCACAAGTATCGAGCGTTGGTGTAAAATGTACTTATTTTGGTCAATTTGATTTTAATTGCAATTGAAATGATTAACCGATAGCATTTAGATTCATTTAAATATTGTTCGTGTTGAAATATATAGTTTGCCTAAGTGTTTCATTGTGTTTATGATGTATTTAAATATTTAATTATATACAGTATATATGATGGAACTTTTTTTCAAGAATATATTACTCTCTTTCTCTCTCTCTCTCTCTCTCTCACACACACACACACACAAACACTCTCTCTCTCTTTGTGCGTGCGTGTGTGTGTGTGCAGGTGAACAACCTGATCTGGCACGTGCGCTGTCTGGAGTGCTCGGTGTGCAGGACGTCATTACGTCAGCACAGCAGCTGCTACATCAAAAACAAAGAGATCTTCTGTAAAATGGATTATTTCAGGTAGGGTAAGTTTTTTAAACATATTATATGTTGACCCTCTGTCTCTCTAACACACACACACACACACACACACACACACACGCCGTGGGTGATGCGGGCTGCCTCACGCGTTACTGAAAAACCTTTTCAAAACCGAAAGTGTGGAAGAAAAGTCTTTATCTAGAAAGAAAGAGGCAGACTGAGCTACAGCTTTGTTATGGCTACAGAGAGGGGGGGGGGTATTTAAGGACAAAATAATTAGCCTATTAGCTTATTAGCCCTAAAATGAATGTAATTGCTCCCGTAGAAAACACTTATATTTTTAACCATGCACCTCGTGTACAAAAAAATCTCACGAGAAAACAGAAACACCAAGGTAAACATAATTAGCCTGCTAAAGAACCAAAACGTGTGTGAAGTCCATCTCCAACTCAGAGGACAAAATTACACTTTCTGGACAAATATGATTTTTCAAAGACCCTGGAAATGTTGTGTACGTTGTGAGATGGTATAGGAACAGGCGTGAAACTCAAAGAACACCGTCCCCACAGGGACAACGCAGACGTACAGTCTGATACAGTAGAGATTCTTCACGGCATCTAGAACCTAGAGTCTGCTGTGCGTGGAAAGTGCAAAGACATAAAAATTAGATGATTTGATGTCTTCATAGTAATCCACAAAAATCGTTTCGAGGGTCTGAAGACTATAATTTAAGAAGAGTCTTGAAAAAAATCCTTCAACCAATTAAAACACTGGATTAACAGTCAAGATCCACCTGAGAGTGAAACACCAGTAGCTTACTATATAAATGACTGCAATTTTCTTTGCTAAGAAAATGGAGGAAAATGAAATAAAAATGGAAAATGTTAGAATGTGAAGTGAGAATGATTTCAAACGAGTTTTTTTATTATTAAAAAACAAACAAACAAGTGTATATTTTTACTACAGCCTCTTCAACCACATCTAGTATGTTTTAAAAAAAAGTCTTGCGTTGTATAAAAGCACTTGGGAATTACTTTTTTTCCTCCCCGGGATAATCTCATGGATTTGTCCTCGGTTGCATTGTTCCTGTTTGAATATTTTTCTTATTGTTCCAGGAAAAAGAATCCTAATTTAAAACTACTGTTAGAGCTGTCCCAGACGGATGCGTGTAAAAAAGGGAAATGTTGCATTTTACTGATTATTAACAGACTAGGGTAATACATACATATGATTTCCTGCTCATCTTTCAATCGTGGTCTTTGTGCAAGTGCAAAATGTATAAAACTTTTCTTTTTAAATACATTTAAAAAATCAAATGATACATTTAATAATTAAATTCTGATCTACTTCCATTTTCTAATATTGCACATGTTAGAAAGAACTATATTAGATATATATATTAGGAGATATGTTGTGCCTATGTGTGTGTGTTTCTGGTATAGGTATAATTATGGGGACATAATGGGGGGCTGTCGTGGCAGTACTTTTGTTCTGGGGACACTTGTCTTTGTGGGGACATTTTGCAGGTGCCCGCTCGGTGAGAGGGCGTTTTGAGATTCGTGATTTATTTTGGAGTTAGCATTAGAACTACAGTCTTTTTAGAGTTAAGATAAGGATTTATAATTAAACAACTACAGGCCTCTATATTTGTAGCTATGTTTACGTGGAGCTAGAGAATGCATTATGTCTAATTCAAGTGTTAGCAAGTGTGTGTGTTTGCAAAGTTGTTGCCAGTTCCGGGCCATGTCTGCCACTGTTACCTTTAGTGCTAATGGAGGCTAAAACCTGGATCTCCTTCTGCAGCATTATATTTCTGAGGCTCTGGTTGATGTTAAAACAAAAACGTAAAATGGCAGTGACCTGATATCTGGGCACAGATTCTGTTTTACATTTGTTTTTAGATTCAGATTTAAAAAGTGTATTCAGTACGTGAAGGTGTTGTATGTGTGCATGTGGCTGTGTGTGTACTGTATGTGCTTCGGTATTTGGGGTTAAATTCGGTTCACACTCCAGCAGTGACAGCCTATAAGATTCTGTTCAGTAGCCCGTGGCTGCTGTGTGTGTGTGTGTGTGTGTGTGTGGACAAACACTTGCCTGTTTATGTTTTCTTACACATTGAGTATGTAAGTGTTTGCTGCTAACTGTGGCTGAGCTGTTGTGCTTGTCTGATCGAAACCTGACTCCAGGCCAACACTCTGAGGTTTATAATCTCCAGCAATTAGTCCTTGTCCTCCAAACCAGACCCTCATGCCTCCAGATCAGCAATTAGACGGCCCCAAGTGCCTGGTCAGCATGTTTCTCATCTCTCTCTCTCTCACACACACACGCTCTTTTCCATGACCGCTAAAATGTACTGTAAACTCCCTGTACAGCAGTCTTTACATACACACACGCGCGCTGACATCTCTGTGTATTTACTCTTGTCCAGCAGCTGCCAATCATCATTTTTGTCACCCACTGAAGAGATTTTTGGTCTTTGATTTACCACATCATAATAAGATTTTCTCTGCCCTGTCTTCAATTTTATTTTTAATCAATTAGCCACCACAGCATCTAAAACACAATGTTATTAAACACACAGATGCTCCATATGTATATACGTATATATATATATATATATATATATATATATATATATATTTATTTATATATGCCATGGAAATAAGTACGTAATTCTGCACTGATTTAGTGAATCCAGAAAATAACTAAATGAAAAATTAGCAGGGATCTAGCCAAAAGATAACTAAAAAATAGTCCATAAGGAAAAAAAATTATAATAAACAAAAAAACATTACATTTGTTTATGGGGAATTTTAAAAAAGCATTAAAGAGCTAATATTAAAATAAAAAGTTGATGAATGTTGAAAGGTTAGCCAAACATTAACAACATAGCACAAAGGTATTCAATTTTATTTAAAAATCAGAAAAATATATCAATAAATTAAAAACGTGAAGTTAATATTTACTTAATGCAAATATAAGTGGAAATTAATATATGGTTATATATTTAGATGATGGTTGGCAGTTAAAATTCTTACACGGCAGAATTATTTGGGAACAGTTACAGTCAATATTTTTTCTCCTACTCTGCCATTTGGTTTCTCTTTCCTTATTTCATGACTTTGACACATTAACATTTCCAGAGTTCTGTATAAAATTCAACCTCGCATTTGGTCGAGAATTAATTTATTTTAAAAAGTCCTGCAATAGCACTGTGAAGCAATGGTGCCTGCGGCAGCCACGGCGATGCTTACTTCTGTAAATATATATTCTAATCTGGGTTTAGGCCAGGTCCAAACTCAGCTAAACACCAGTGCGAGTCCAGGCCCTCAGGGCGGACTGGAAAACCTCTGGAGATATTTCCTCATCTGTGTCAGCCTCTCATCTGGCTTTGGACTGACAGCTGCTTTAATGGGGCGTAATAGCAGGAAATCAGAGTGGGTTTCCTTCTCCCTGTACCTATGTGTGTGTGTGTGTGTGTGTGTGTGTGTCCATGTGATGGGGGTGCAGGATAGAGCCCGCACTGTGCCTCTTCAGCCAGTGTCAGACCTCTGGGGCTTGCTGCACACATGCACATGCACTCAGACTACTCTTTTCTTTATCAGCCCCTCCTCGACTCCCTCTGCTTGTTCCTCCTCCTCCTCTTTCTCCTCAGCTCACTCTGTAGAAACTCTATCCCTGACCGTGAGCTGCAGGCCACACAGGAAGTTGCACTAATCAGGGGCAACCCTAGGATATCGAGGCAGTAACGTGAGTCCATGTAGGGGAGGGATCATTGTGTGTGTGCGTGTGCGTGTGTGTGGTGCATCTGCATTTCAGTAATAATTACTCATCAGCCTACCTCTGCTTAGCTGATTAAGGCACCGCTAGGTCTTTAAATGCCACAACCACAGACTGTGATTGGTTAAGATCTGAATCAATTAAATGTTAAATGTTAGATTTTTAATTAGACACCACTCCATTGAAGCATATAGAAAAATAATAAGCGTGTACTGAAATGGTTGGCCTGAGTGCATAATTAGGCAGTTACTATTGAAAAGGTGCTGGGTATGGAGAAAATGAACAAGTCTCCATTCTACCTACGTAAATGGAATGAGCCACCCTTTGTATGTTGTGTAATGGAATTGCCGAATACACTTGTAATTTATACACATTGTCCTGAAGAAAATATTTTTATCCTTTTAACACAAGACAAGACAAAGTAGAGGAGCATGACATCACTGTACATGACAAAAGATAACATGTAACGAGACGAGATAATGTAATGTTACGTAATGTATCGCAGTGTAACATGATATGACAAAAGATAACTTGTGTATCATTTTATGTGATATGACAAAAGATAACTTGTGTATCGTAACATAACATAAAATGACATAACTAAAGTAAACACATAAGATTAAGAAATAGCTGTTTGTTAAAGTAACAATAAATATCATAGTAAGGAAGAAAGAATAAAGGATGTTAAAAGAGTTGAATTCACAGGAATAAATATTGTAAACAAAAAATTAAAGAAAACATAAGATTTGCCCAGGAAGGCAGGAAGGCGAACATAAGAAGTTACTTGAGAAAAATACAACAATAATCCAAGGGGCAGAGGCTCTGTAATAGGTTAGTGCTGCATTTCAGTGCATCAGGGTCATAAAGGCGCTCTGTATGTCATAAACTGTCTATCTGTTCATTTGCTTGGCAGTAGAACTGGATTTTTTCTATCTATTTATCAACTTCTGGGTACGGAAACAAAAAAAGCTGATTCTTCAAGACTGGATCTGTTCACAGGTCAAAACTGTCGTACCTTTAAATCTCAGATCAGATTTAAAGAGTCCTTGCCCAATTTAAATGTTGTGTTTTATACACCGCTGAAGCTTCTCAGGGGAGATCTAACACAGATTAATATAATCTCACAGTACACCAGGAATAATCCTAAAGCACAAGTAGGTGAAATAAATGAAGGGTTCAGACTGAGAGAAGAGAGCATGTAGGAGAAAGGCCTGAGGCTGATGTTTGGCATAGTAGGCATGAGTGAAATGTTCTTTCCGTCTGATGAAGGATATAAGGCCTGGGAGGACTGATGTTGTTTTATGGTTAAAAAGAAAGAACAAAAAAAGGGTAGAAACATGGAAACAGTGTGAGGAGGTAGGGAGGATGAAGACGGAGGAGCTAGAGGAGATGTAGGCTAAGAAGTGAAGGATGATGTGCAGCTTCTCTGTGTTGTGTCTCGGAGCACGAAAGTGACAAGCTGTCATCCCAGATTAGCTCTAACTTTCCGAAACGTTTTCCTTTTTACTGTAGAAACACTCAGGAATTCTCCATGACAATACAGAGCGATGTGCACACCCTGCACAGTAAGCCACGGAGAGCCCTCGTCTCCACAGTGGCTGTGTTGGGTCACTGCATAAAATAAGTGACAACCTTCTGTATGTCAGTGTGTGTTGGGTAAATTCAATTCCAAGGTCAGCGCCGAGACACGTCTGGTGCTGTTGCTCCACATGTTGAACCTCATCGTAACGATGTGGATATTGTTGCAGTAACTGGCTGGAGTTTATTGTCAGACGGACAGAGACATGAGGCAGGATAATGACAGACAAATATTCTCTACCATTCTGAAAACACACCACCGCTGGCTCAGTGAAGGAGGAGGAGGAGGAGGAGGAGGAAGGGTACGAGGCAGTGAGATGTCAGGGCTATAGTGTTCTTTCATTCCAGATAGAGTGGGTTGGAGAGCACTGATGAGCTGCCAAATCCACTCACTTGGCGGCCCCTCATGTTCTCCTGCACCCCTGTCATTCTGCTCTTTTCCTGCCATTCCTCTTCCCGCCTCAGACACCTACCTCCTCTCTCCTTTTTCCATTCTTGTCATCCTGATCCTCCAGCCCCCATCCCCACCTCCCCAGCTCCACTGCTCTTTTATTAAAAGGCTAATGCCAGTTGCTGATGTTGTGTTGATGTGAGGCCAGTGTGAAGAGGAGGACTGAGGCCGACTGTTTGTTTCTTAAAAAGCTTCATGTAGCTTCATGTTTAAATGTGTTCAAAGGACACAAGTATACACTAATGATTTAATTATTTCTAGTACTGTAGAGTACTGTAGAGGAACAATCCCCGATTTTTTTTTTTTTTTTGTACCAAGGATCAGTACCACAGACCGGTACTGCTGCACTGATCATTAAAGGATCCTTATGGATCAGTATATTTTCAAAAGTATACACTAATGATTTAATTATTTCTAGTACTGTAGAGTACTGTAGAGGAACAATCCCCGATTTTTTAATCTTTAAATGAAAAACATGAATGAAAATGAATGAGTTCTCTTTAAATGAAGTTGTTAATTTTTTTATTGCGTCCCTTATACCAAATGACCCATGGACTGCTACTGGTCCATGGACCAGGGGTTGGGAACTTGCTGCTCTAATGATAATGATTGAAGCATGCATTTAAATCCAAGAATCAGCGTTTGACCTTTTTGTACTTCACAGTACTCAACCTGAGCGCATGACTGTAGGTGTAGTGTGAATGTGTATGTTTTGTCCAGAGCGTGATGGGACATTATAAACGACATATTGTTGTCCGACCTCCTGTCATGGCTGGATCCCATACCACTCGTCAGTCCTTACGCTGCAGCAGTGGGTATTTATAAAGTAAGACATAAACCGAAGCATGGAAACAACCACAGGTCTATTGTTTGGAGTAGGAAAGAACACATTATTCATAGCAGCAGTGGATAACATGTTCAATAATAGGCTACAACGCTGGAGAAGGGTGCAGTCTTAGAGAGGTGCTGAGCAGCAGGAGCCAAACTGACTCTCATAATATTTTTATTTTATTATTATTAGGAAAAATTCAGTGCAACATGGATAAAAAAAATAAGGTTAACATGTATTGATATTGCCTTTTATTAAAAAAGGAACTCAGGCCACATTTGATCTGTGCATGGAAATGTACTGCAGTGATTGCTCCTGACTCAGGGTAGTGGTAATACTAGTGGTCCAAATCTGGGTGGATGCAGTTTGGCCCAAGTTGATTGTTTATATTTCTTGTCCACTGTGTTGCTCCTGAGGAAGCACTAAGTCACACTCTTCCTACCTCACTCCATGACATGACATGACTGCTGACCATAAATATGACTCCCACGGCCTGATTCCTTAGGTGTAGAACCACAAATATTTTAAAATGATTGAAGCTCTGGTACCGTATGGAGGGACACTCATTTTCTAGCATGTTTTCCGTGGGATCTGGTGATGTGGGATGTTTACTGTGTCATATGACGTGTCCTGAAGTGACTTGAGCTTTTTTTTTTTTGACCATTGCATCAAGTTGAAGTTTTAGTCCAATCCTAATTGTGTACTACTATTACTGCCTTATACAGATGTTTAATATTTTATATATAATACAAATGTATTTCAGCTTATTCTTACCAAATAGGTTATATTTATATAGGTTAAATTTGCTAAATAATTCTTACCAAATAGGTTATATTTATATTTATTTATTTAATTTATAAATAACTCCAACCAAATATCACCTAAAGTCCAAGAGGATGTTTTGGAAGATAAATAACTCATGTTGCAGGTTTAACAGGGTAAAACGTTTGTACCTCACTAAAACATCGGGAAAGACTGAAAATAAATAAGGAAGTAGTTTTATTTGTGTGTGAGAAAGGACATTGTTTTTACTCATTACAATGCGTGGTTCTATGAATTTGGATATTTTACACTCGGTTGTAGATACTCAGGAAATCATAACCCATAAACCCCACTTAACGACCAAATATGACATAGAAAAGACCAAGGACTGAGTCCTGTTCATGTGGCAATAACCTGATTTTCTCTCTGTCTCCTCTGTGGCGTTCGGTCAGACATCTGTGGCCCACATTGTTTTGAACACAGTCCCTGCAGTTCATTCAGAGTCAGTCCTGCTAATCCGGCCTCTGTAAACACTTGCTAAGCCTCAACTGTTTAATAATCCGAAACTGACAATACACCACAACAAATGTTACATTGCATTATGTCTGACAAACGCTGGACGACAGAAAATACCCCGTGAAATGATCGCAGTGTCCTGTTTGTCTCTGTGAGAGAGAGGAGTTAGAAGAAAACTAAGATGTATGAGACAAAGAAAATGACACAATATCATGGAATGAATGAAAACTGTCAAACCTTAAAGCAGGGGTCTCAAACTCCTGGCTGGTGTCCCATTTATGGCCCACAAACCACCCACACATGGCCCACAACTGGATGTCATCATATGATCTGAACTTAGTTTTCAGCTCCTTTATGAGGTGGTAGAGGCAACAGTGGCCTCAGACACATGTGCTCTAAGGCCTGAAGAGAGAGCTCGGTCTCTGTGACTAAACAACTAAGTTGAACCGCTAACGCCAGTACGGTGAATTATTTTCATGCATCACATCAAAATTCTTAATACAGTGAGAAGCTCCTCAGCTTTTCTTTTTCAAACTTCGTCAGTTACCAAGGCAATTATTTCACCCATTGTTTGTCTCTGTCCTCTACTTTCGCAGTTTTCCACAGTGAGATATGTTAAATTGTCATTACAAGGTCTTAGGAACTAGTATGTTGGAGCCAAGTAACAGTTTTTTTTTACATTATAAACGTACTACTACTGTAGTTTTCAACAACTAGAAACACAATTTGGACGTGTTTTTACCACTTGCTGTTTAAATCTATACTAAATCTTTGTGAAAAATTCTACATCTCTCTGAAAGATTTTCTGTCTTGGGCTAATAACCTGCTCTGTCAAGCTAACAGCCTTCTGTTATCTCTGGCGTTTTTTTTTTGTAGTTGATCAACTGATTTTCCAAGTCAACAAGGCAGTTTATACACTCTGTGCACAGAGGGACATGGACTGCATTGGAAATAGCTAATTTAGCAGCTAATGTCAGTTTGAACTGTCGGAACTGTTGCTAATGAGTTCAACAGTAAAAACAAGTTGAGACTTGGACTGTGTCAGTGTTTGGGTTTATTTCTTTCACTGATTCCCTATTTCCCTGCGACCTCCTGTTCATTTCTCTCTCGTCTTCTCCATCTGTGTGCCCGCCTCGACCCCATCACCCCCCCCACACACACACACACACCCTCTACAGCAGTACATCAGGTGGTTTAGGTTTGTATGCAGTCTGAGCTCACTGTTGCTATCAGTTACAGCGGAGTGATGTGGAGTGATGTCATCCAAGTCTTTCTTCATCGTCCACCGCGTGTAAAAACCACCTCTACTTACGCATGTTGAATTGTTCCCTCTGTGTGTGTGTGTGTGTGTGTGTGTCTGAGTTCATGTGTACATGTCAGGGTCTTCATGCATCAGCCAGGAAATTGCAGGTGTTGGTTTGTTTGCATTCAAGGCTCAGCTTGCAGCCGCAGTCAAGAGCCTTCTCTGAAGGCCACATCCTCCTCCGAGCTTTCTTCCTTTAAACTTCAGACTCCTGCCAGGACTCGAAGCCTCTTAAGAAACATTCTTTTTCAAACGCAGCTTTTTCCTAATATTTTACAAGAAAAAAACAAAAAGAAAAATCAGCACATGCTCAAAACCGTCCCATGTCTGGAGATGTGCTGCGAGATTTCAAAGATTTTAGAATTTCATCGTGTGTTGCGATTTTCTGTGCTGAACTGTTGCCAAACCAATAATTCCTCGCTCTGTGTCCTTCTGCTGCCTGTCTTCCTGTCTCCCTCACAGTAGGTTTGGTACTAAGTGTGCTCGCTGTGGGCGGCAGATATACGCCAGTGACTGGGTGCGGCGAGCGAGGGGAAATGCGTATCACTTGGCATGTTTCGCCTGTTACTCGTGTAAGAGGCAGCTGTCTACGGGAGAGGAGTTTGGTCTGGTGGAGGAGAAGGTTCTGTGCAGGATTCACTATGACACCATGGTGGAGAACCTCAAACGAGCCGCTGAGACTGGTGAGAGATTTTAGTTCTGGCTAAAAAGATGTCACACTTCCTTAGTGTGGATCCAGATGTCTGTTTGAAATGATTCCTCTGAAACAGGATCGGTTAAAAAATGGATGTGTTTGGAATAAGCATGAAATATATTGATTAGTATTTCCTAAGTATCAGTTACATTGAGGAAAAAAAGATTTATTTATAAAAATTCAATTAATTATTGGAAATTTTTTTTTTTGTAATTTAATTTAAACTAAAATTCCTAATTTTCAAAACTTGCATTTCTTGGGAAAGTGTCTATGTTTTGCCTTGTAAAAGGATCAGAAAACATAAACAATTCATTCCTTCAAGTAGTTTAAATTAAAATAAAATTTTACTTACAACAAAATGTATAAAATATAAATATAAAATAATATATATAAATATATATTATTTTATTTTATTTCTCAGGAAACGGCATCACATTAGAAGGAGCAGTTCCAACAGAGCAGGACAGTCAACCCAAACCGGCCAAAAGAGCACGGACATCCTTCACTGCGGAGCAGCTACAGGTCAGAACACACTTCATCCACATTACGTTCCAGAAAGACACAACATTTCCACTCATTAATGTTTTGTTTCAACACGTAGATCATGCAGGCTCAGTTTGCCCAGGACAACAACCCAGACGCACAGACACTACAGAAACTGGCCGACATGACGGGCCTGAGCAGGAGAGTCATACAGGTCAGTGAGAGAAATGTTTTGTCTCAGTCTATTTAAAACAAGTTAAAAAAAAATACTTCTGAGGAAAAAAAAAATCTCTACATGATGTCTGGTTACGTTGCATCTTCATAGGTGTGGTTTCAAAACTGCAGAGCAAGACACAAAAAGCACACACCCCAACACAGCGGGGGTCCACAAGGTCATCCTCAGTCCAGAATACCTTCGTCCCTGTCCGATGAGCTGCATTACTCCCCCTTCGGCAGTCCTGAGCGGGCGCGCATGGTGGCCCTCCATGGGTACATCGACAGTGAGTCATATTTGTCATGATAACAGACTTTATAACTTAATAACCTGAATAGTGCTATTTATCCCAGGTATTGTCTCTTTCAAATGTTTAGAAGAAAAAAAAGAAATCAGATAAATTTCCATCAAAAACTGTTGAGCAGCTTTAAATATTTAACTGGGTTTCCACTCATACACTGATGTTTGTTCTGATTCCAAAATGACTTCTTTTTTAAGGGTTTAAAAAACCTCCCTGAATAAAACACATGTCAATATTTGACAAAAATACAACAACTAATCTTGTCACCAAAACTCCTGAGAGTTGTGTCTCCACATGACAAACGTAGTTTAAATACAAACACCTGTCTCAGACCGTTTTGACTAACCTACCTTTGTTAACCTCCTCCATTAAGCCTTATTCAAACCTCCTTGTTGCGTCCTTTCTGTGTGTGTTCCTCAGGTCACCCCTTCTCCGTGCTGACCTCCCAGAGTCTCCCCCACCAGGCCATGTCACTGCCCCAGCTTCCCCTCAGCCGCTAGCGTTCCACAGCAACCCCCATGAACCTTAACCTTCAGACCCCAATCCTTGATCTCCCATCAGCAGCGTCTGCCAACCTGACCCGCGGGTCAAAGCGGTCAGAGTCATAATGAAGACAGGAGAAGGGGCCGGCCCACTCAGAAAAAAAACGAGGCGAGGAGAGAATTATTTCACCGACAGCCTTTCTGACACAGACCTAGATTAACTTTGTTTTCTTCAGGTGTGTACCAAGTGTCACAGTACCTGTTCTTGGTGTGAGGTGAAGGTCAAGGTAGTTGTAGAAAAAGAGACAGCGATTGGGGCTGATGCCACTGGGGTGCTGTCAGAATACAGAGGGGAAAAAAGAGGGAAAAAATTGAGAAGAAGTCAAAGTGATCCAAAATGGATGACATAAATAGCAGGCAACATTAGAGGTTTGTCGCTGACCATTCTCACTACACTATGAAGGAGAAAGAAAACATAATGGAACGGGTTGACATGTTTCATGAAGTAGTAGTTACATCAACGGCAACTGGACCGGAAGGTTTTTCAGTTCCAGAGAGCTAAAGAACCTTCACTGTGTCAGAGGGCGGCCCACATGGTTGAACTGGTGTGACAATTTGGGATTCTTATACTGGTGTGAATGCAAACACTTTTTCTTTTGTCGAGGACCCGTCGTTTTTTTTTTTTTTTTTTTTTTGGGTAAATCTGTGTTGCTACGTTGACTTGTTGTAAATGAAGGAAAACCACGAAGCACAGTGTCTCAGTGAAATCATTATCTGACACAGATGCAAAAAGGAAAACCGTGAGAATAAAAACTCCAAACTACATTCCTGGAAGAGGAAGATACTTTTCAAGTGACATATTTTCATACTTTTGATGCTTTTACACTAATTTATAATTTTTGGCTCTTGGTTTGTTTAGCCTCTGTGCATGTGTCGTCATGCCACGAGGGAGACGGAGTTGGTACAGAATAGACCATATGAAACGAGCTGGGGTGTATATAGTAAAGATATGTGGGAGTGAGTGAGTGTGTGTGTCAGTGTGTTTGTTTGTGTGTGTGTGTGCGTATTTGTATATTACTGCCATGGCCAATGTGTGAAGACCAGGATCCAATGAGACCTCAATGTCCTTGTATTTATTGAGATGGTTAAATCCCTGTAAAGCACTTTCCTCCCCCACCCTCTGTAAATGTTCAGTTTTTATTATAAAACATAAATAAAATGACACAAAAAGTTTATTTGATAGACTGTTCATCATAAATGTTGTGTACTACATTGGAATTAAAATCAAACGTAAAATTTCCCTGTTTGTTGGATTATTCCGTACCATGAAATGGAAAGAATGAGCAATTCATTAGTTTCAATGTCCCCAACAACACAGTTGGTGAAAACTGATAAAATATATAAATGAAATGAAATTAAGTAAGCTTTTTATGTAATGTTAATTAATGAAATTAATTAGTGTTTGTAATTAGAAATTAACAACCATTTTTATTTGTATGTTTACATTCAATATATGTGTCTATATGTATATATATACACACACACGCATATATATAAATATATAGATATATTCAAATACATATTTATTAAGTCAAGTCAATATTATTTTCAGGCCACATTTGTCTTTGTCTATGTGTATATATATATTTATATATATATGCATTGACGTACGTATATTAAGCTTACTACAGTTAACTCATTTGTTATCTAATTTTGTCTCATTTCTTGAGTTGTTCTGTTGTCAGTAATGTTGTAAAATTGTGTTAGCTAAAAAACACAAAAAATTTCACAATCCATGTCAAACTGTTATTTCAGTTCGTGTATTTAATTTAAGACACGACCACACTGGCACTGTTTATTTTAACCTCATCTCAACTATAGCCCTAACTCAAGACTGACCTGATTCCTTAAAGTACTCTCTTAGACAGTCCCCAAAAGAACAGGCGTCCCCACTACAATAGTACTTTTTTAAAAAAGTGTCCCCACAAGTATAAGAACACAAAGACATGCACACACACATTAGCTTAGCACACATTATATATTATATTTATACATACTTATACACATAAATATACATACACACATATATTTGTAGGTACTGTATATATACATACATACATACAAATATATGTATATATATATACATATATATATATATATATATTAATAAATGTATGCACACTCTTGCACCAGCTCACTTCTTCTCAGGACAAAGACAAAAATATTTGCGTTGAAGTTTTTATTTAAATAGAGAACTCAAACATGCTGTAATATTCATAGAAACACTTCAGTGATATTTAACATTCTCTTCAGGTCATTTTGCAGCATCTTCTTCCATTTTACTGCGAACACTCTTGTCTTGGCCTTTCTGACAACAGCGCACAATCCACTCGTGTTCCATGTCGTCTGTAGAAAAATTTTCCGTTAAACGTTATTGAAGATTTTTGGTTAACAAAATTGAATTATTTATCCCACCATTTGCCCCAGACCTAAACACAACATATAACCGATCACAGAGTGAAAGTCTTCGCAGCGAGGTGCTGCATTCACTGGCAGCAGCCCGCATAATTAAACCTCAGGTCATTTGGATGGTGAGCATGCGACGACAGTGAAGTGGCCAATAAATGTGTGAAATCAAGATAACCCCTGACGATTAGCAGAAAATAACTTCTCAGCCACACTTCAGAGCCCAATCAATGGCCACCAACCGAGACGGTTTTGACGCCGATTTTTTAAAAAAAACACCAAACGTTTGCCAAAGGAGCTGATAATAAAGCAGTTTTGTCATTGTTAAAAACTGAAATGAGTAGCTAATTGCAGGGGAAGTGAGCCTTTTTCTGGAGCGCGTGCAGCTGCACACACTTGAGTCACTCGTGGGCCTCACCCTTAGGTTCCACTGCACGCGGGCTGCCATTGTAGGGCCGAGCAGGTCTGCAGCTCTTGGGCTGATTGTGTGTAATTGCCAGCACTGGACGTCAACACTAACAGCCACTTCAACTGTGAGACGGCCCCGTTTCCCTCCTCTCCTTCCTCCGCCTGACTCTGAGTCTTTTACCTGCAGCTCCATTGAACGTGTCGTCCACGCGGGCAGCTGCCGCACAAACCTTCACGGCAGTCTTTGTGACATACTTGTTAGTGGGGGTGGGGGCATGTTGGCAATTACCAGAGCCTACGTCTCGCTGTGTCAGCGTGTTGCCAAGAGACTGACCTCACTTATCCACCAACCACAACCTGCCCAGCCATAATCAGTGTGGGGCATTTTCATATTTGCTGTAATTCTGCCCTCTTCAGACTGTGTGGCAGCGTTTACTGCAGGATTAACCAGTGTGTAATTGCTACCTTGAGTTATGTGACGGCACAGGTGGCTGGGAGCATTTTTTAATTTCCAGCAATTTCAGAACAACAGGGCATGTTTGGGATTTGTTTAAAAAAAAGGAACCAGTATGTTAATGCAAAGAATGTAACACAAAGAGATGACATTGAATCACAGTGGAATACATTAAAATACATCTGGATGTACGGAGGGGACTTAGAACTTTGTATAAAAATGTACTTGAAGCAACAGGTAAATGACCGCACGCTTAGAACAAGTTGGAACAGCAGCAGTGAATTGTCTATTTCTGTGCAATAGCTTGAACCACACATATTTTCTTTTTAATCCTCGTCATTTTTTTAATCCAGTCGCTAGCTGGATCGGACAGTTTTGCGAGGAGGCATTTGCCCCGCTAGCCTTCGATTGATAATAAAATTCAAAGTCTTTGGTCACAGTAGTTTAACCCAGTTGTCCTCTGCAGGGCCGTAGGGACTTTTTGGTTGATTAGTCAATTTTTTAAAAATTGTTGCACCTGGGGTGTAGGGACTTTTTGGTTGATTAGTCAATTAGATTAGTCAAAAATTGTTGCACCTTGGATCATAGTGTTCCTGTTTATGGCATGTCGCGCAAAGGAAGTTGAGCGTTTGGGCAAATGTATTGGAGCTGGCGGGCTATAGTTGTTTTTACGATGTTTGATCCTGAAATTTTCAGCAATATCAGACCGATACATATATAAATATATATATATGTATATATATATATATATATACATATATATATCTATTTATATATTATATATTTTTTTATATTTATTTTTCTTATTTGTCTGTCATTTCAGCATGGTAGTTTCTGCTTGGAGTCATGTGCAGGTTCAGCTGCAGGTTCTGCCCCTGCCTTCACGCCAAGAGAAAAGTTATTTTAAAATTTTTTTTAGGACAATATTTTAATTCTTTGTCGTTATGCGCTGAGAAAAAAATATTTTTTTTACAATTTTCTGACATTTCTTTTGTGAAATTATTTGCAGTCATCAGCGTCATCTTGTCCTGGTAATGACTTTAGTTTCTTCCCACCTGGACCTGTTACCATCTATTTGTCCAATCGTTAACATTTTAGCTACTTGTTTAATTTTTTCTTAATTGCTTAGTGCGTCAGTCTTGTGATTTGTCTTAATTTGACAAATGACAAAAACAAAATAAATTCCCGATTTCATTACTTTTTTTTCAATAACAACTCCAGTCTTTGATGTAAACTTCCTAACCTTTTGTGTTTGTAACGTGTTTCTGTGTCGTCAACTTCAAATTCACCAAAGTGCAGCACAAACACGGGCTTGTTTATCGAACGTTTTTCTGGTTGATCTCCATCTCGACAGTTGCAACCTGCATGGCTGACCTTCACGCAGCGTACACACAGATACACTGTGTGTGGGTGTGTGTGTGTGTGTGTGTGAAAGCGATAATGGCACCTTGTTAAAGTCTGTTTATTTTAATCCTTAAAATACACTCTGAGGAAAAGTGTTTCCTTCCAGTGTAATGGCAGCAAATTAACACACACATCAATGCACACGGGGTTTCGCTCATATTTTGTCTTTACCTGGACATAAACCATTCTGTGTCTAATCCTTACCTTTTGTCCAACCTTAATTCTCCTAATCCCAACCTCAAATTAAATCTTGACCCCCAGAATAACTTCTCACTTAGAGTTGGAACAAAACTGTCCCCACAAAAATGTGTCCCGAAATTAAATTAAGCAAACGGTGTAAGTGATTAAAATTGACTAATTTCATCAAACTTTTATGTTTTTTGTGCTTATGTTCAGTCACGCCACAATTTAAAACTTTTTTTTTTAAGGTTAATTCACAAGCAAACTCGTGGAACGTGGGCCGAATGTAGCCCGCCACATCATCTTATGTGGTCCACCAGAGCTTACATGTGGTTGTACCTTTTGTGTGTATTTTATATATAGTTATATATAGTTATATATATATATATATATATATATATATACATATATATATATGTATATATATATATATATGTATGTATGTATGTATCATATCTATTTGAAAAATCTGATATCGCCCAGTTAATATATATATATATAAAAATATATTTAAAAAATAGTTTTTTTCAGTTTTTTTTTAATGTCAATATTATTGTTGTTATTATTATTCAGGAAAGGGCAGGGTGAAGGTTAACTCCACTGCCCGGGGCTCTGGCTGATTTTATCTGTCTGTGAAACACCTCCGCAGGACGAGGACAAAGGGAGGGGCCTCGGTTTGGTCACCAGTGGTGTTTTCCTTGGCCGTGGAATGTTTGGAGTGTGAAACCCTCTCGGCTGCCACTTTCAAAGGGAAGCGCTTCGTCCAGAAACAGGAAAGTGCTACAAACAATATGGCAACACATGGCCCCTGCTCTGCTGCTGCCGCTGCTGAGTGTTGCTGCCTGTTGCCAGAACAGAAAACACACAACTGGCTCACTGTGAGTGTGTGTGTGTGTGTGTGTGTTTGTTTGTAGTAACAGGACACACTCAATCAGTGGTGCTGGAGGTTTGATTGTGCAGATGTGGCCTGTGCATCTTTTTCCCCTCACTGCTCTTTAATGACTGTTTTACTGAGTAATGCAAATGTTTTAAATTTCACCTCCGAAGGCCGAGCAGCAACAATCACGTCTGTGGGAGTGGGAGTGAGGGGGGAGGGGGCAAAGTTGAACTCTGGAGTTGTTTGTACTGAAAATGTTTAGTTGTTTGATTATGTGATTTGTGTTTCATATTTAGCAGTAATCGTTTGATGGTGCCGTCGTGCGTTGGCTTTCTTTAAGCTGTGTTATGACACACAGAGGTGGCCGTGAGTGGAAGCACATGGTCGCTGGCTTTCTTTTATATTACAGAGAAAAAATGCAAAACCAATTTAAATCATACTTCAGACTCCCCGCATTAAACTAAGACGTGCGTCAGTCAGTGATGGGCGATACCAGATTCTTTAAACCGATATGATACCAATTACTTTTTTGGCAGTTTTTTTCCCCGATACTGATACTTGATGGATTTTTGTTTTAACCCAGTAAAATACATGAGAAATTCTTAACTAATCATAAGTGGAAATCTGTTAAAACGAGGCAAAAGCAGTCTGTGACCTGGTGTGAGAACTCCAAGAAAACTCAAAAAAACAACCCATAAACTCTTTGACAGAAACACTGCAGTACTTGCAGTGTGTATCAGTAAAATGCGGATATGTAGCGAAATTTATCCAACTGCACTGTAGTTATTTTCATAAATGAAATTATTTTTCTATTTGTCTTGGAACTACTGCCCTCAAATAAATGACTTAAAATGATTGTTAAATTAGTAAAAAAAAAAATAAAAAAATCAAAGGTTTCAAAATTCATAATTCTTCCATAACTAGAGAGGAAACTGACATCAGCCCAGTGGCTTCACATCATGGGTGACTTTAAAAACAGTTTTTGAATCTGTCCACTGGCTTCGTAGATACGTTCTCCATGTGCAGAGTCACTTTCGTCCTGCGTGGCTATGACGGCTCCTCTAAACCAAGTAAACGTTTCCTAAATGTGTCACGTATTTGTGGAATTAGCTGAGTGCTGCGCTCAGAGCCAGAACGCTGTCTGTTGTGCTGCTCGTGGCCTCACATTAGAACTGTTTATCCAGGCTGACTTGTACTCAGGGTTTGACTCAGGTATTACTTTGACATGTGGAACAAACTGCTAACCTCGGAGTGGAGTGACTCATGTGACACGCTACGTCACGTGAGCCACAGCTGGTTCTCATGAAATTATTACATTATCCAATGCCATGTTTGAGTGTTGTAGACACTGGCGTCCAAAGTGTGTCTCGAGGGCCCATCGTGGTCCCTTCAGAGATTTTGTGTACAGTAGCTGATTATTTCTTTCTTTACAGTGATTTTGTTTTGGGAAAATTCTCAAGATAAATTAAATCACCCTCCTGGTTAACATCGAGCAACGTTTACCATGTTTATGGCTAATATTTAGCTTTTGCTAAACTAGCTAAATTAGCTACTGCTAAAGACCAATGATGATGTCTTACCCTGCCACCTAAAGGACAACTACACCCAGGTGTAGTTGTTTTTTCCACAATAGAATCATTTTTGTATTGTAATTTGTAATATGGCCTAATATTAGCATTTGTTTTTATTATTTTTGCTAAATGTACAGCAGGTCTTTAGATTACGACATCCTCGACTGACGACCTTCATGGTTATGTCCCCATCCCCGTTAAATTTTTTAACAAAGTCGTGTTCGATCATTTCGACGTATGGTGTTAAAACTAAAAACTAAAACGTCGACGGAACAAATATGTCTGTTCACAATCATCAATTTTGCAACATAAATTAGATTATGCTACATTTGGGTTTTTTTTTAAGAACTTTTTGCCTTTTATTATGGCTCCAGAATATTAGGTAAAACTTAAGGTAAGACTTAAAAAGGTAAAAATCGAGTTATGTCTCACCATAGGTACAGAACTTCGACAAGGACCCTCTGTATTGCAGTTTTTTGGCATTTATGGAGAAATGGGAAATGTTCTCTTCATAGTTTTCAAGTATTTTACTCTTAGCTAAATTTGATGTATCTTTGGGCAGTTGATCTCCATCCCAAATATTTTCTTCAGTGTTTTAAATAGATTGATTTGTACATCAAAATTATGTTAAGCATTCTACTAGCTTCTGGCTATTTGTGGGTTGGATTGTTTTTCATAAAATGGAAGAAAAGGTGAAATGTTAGTAAAACCACCCCATCCTCATTTCTCTCCAGTTTAATCTAGTTACACTGAGGTTTCCCACCTAATAATCCCAGTTCATACTCAATCTAATCCCTTTTTTTCCTCAATCTAATCTCTGTTTCCTCAGTCATTCTGTCGACATGGCGTTTTCTCAACCAAGCAGGCATTTCAGCAGCTCCTCCACGGCCAGAAATCAGTCCAATTCCCACAATACTCCACGTCTCCTGGGACATCTCAGTCACCAATCCTATTGTTTCACTGCCTGGCTCAAGTCCAAGAACGGCTGTTTATACATCATAGCAACAGTAACTAAGGACAACAGACCCACACTGGACAGTTCTGTTAGTTTGAATCAACAATAAGTGGATCCTTAATCATCTGCATTTTCTTTTACAACAGTTCCTTATGTTTAATTTTTTTTTTTTTAGTAACTTCTCCAGATTTGCCCTCTGTGTCTCACAGCTGTACATCCATCACTGGGGGGCGCTACATGAGGAGCTCTTATACAGCAAAGCTTCCCACAGGGTGTGTTTCCCCCTGTCCCACCTTCCTCCCCGTCAACATCTTGGGTGGAAGGAATTGTCCACCCAAGAAACTGTTTTTATAACATCGAAGAAAATTCACTTTTTAGAACTGTTTCAGGAGAACTGTTTCAAATGTTGGTCTGAAGGCCATTCCTTTGACAAATGTAACATTTTTGGGTCACTCCAAGCTAAAGTATATTCTAGCTTTGTGAGCGTTACTTGTTTCTGCCACTTTAAACTTTAAGCTAGATTTTTGTTTTATTGAAACTTATCGAGCCTACGTTTACTCGATATATCTGTGCTATATATGCTAGCTAACTATTAACTAAATAAATAATCAAAATAGTGAAAATATTATATATATATTATATATAACAGGTAGGTGGAAAGGAAAATGGGTAAAAGTTTTCCAATATGGACAAAAATAAAGAAGAAGGCATTAAAATTATTTTTTACATATAGTGTTGATGATGACTGATAAAGAAACAGTATTCAGAAAATAACAAACAAATAGCAACAGTTTAATCGAGGAACATCTAAAGGTTAGTCAAAATATTTGAAAAATAACTTAAATTCAGCCGAGAGCATGGCTAATATAAGGCAATGCTAGGTAACGTTAGCTAGAAATGGCTTACACATTGACGAAATGCCCTCAGGAAAGATTGCACTATTGAAAAATTACAGACATACCATATGTCACTTAAAAGACACACAGACAGTCTTTTAATGTTGCTCCAATAAATTCTGGAATAAGTCTCCTGAGGGGAACCCTCTGGCTCCCTCTGTAGACGAATGTAGACAAACACGTTTGTTCGCTGGAACCAAAGAAATAGCCAAAGATCTTAAAGCGGGGTGTCAATCTCATTTTGGTTCAGGGGCCGCATACAACCTAATTCGATGTGAAGTGGGCCGGACCAGTACAATCAGTACATAACATAATTACCTGTAAATAACAATGACAATAACAAACATAACATAATTACCTGTAAATAACAGTAACAATAACAAATGTTGTTCGCCTTTGTTTTTATGCAAAAAAGTAAAAATATATTGGATAAATCTTCTCATTTAATGAAATATAATTTCAGAAAACATTTCCTGAACGGAGTGTTTGTGTATTTTTTATTTTCAAAATTCATTAATTGGGCCAAATTGAAACACCAAGAGGGCTGGTTTGGGCCCACTGACCATATGTTTGACCACCCTGAAGTGAAGTATAGTGTAATTTTGAATCAGGAGAGAACTCTGTTCCTTTTTCCGAACGTGAGCATATTTCTGTACACTTGATACATCAGCTATTTTGCGATGAAAAGTGTTTTTTCTTCTTCTTTATTTACGCCGACTTCCTCCTCTATTCTCTGTCTCCCTTCCCTGTAAACCGTTCAGTTCAGTGATCAGTACCAGAAATATAATGATGACGACCAATCGGCACGAAGCAAAGTTGTGCTCATCGCATCTGGTGAGGATTGTGGATCTTCTTGTCTGTTTCCTTCTGTCTCTGCACAAATGTAAATGAGATGTGTGCACTGGTGGAACTAATCTGTATTATGTTGCGAGTTCAAATGAAAACAACAAATATTCTGCCCCAAAAAAATTACATTTCTACCTTGGGGAGTCGGTGAGTCATACCTCATCCTCTTCCAGGGCTTGTGTCCTGACACATGTCTGCATTTGCAAAGCAAGTAACAATTAAGTCAGTTCACATGTTCAGCAGACTCTAACAGACACAGTGTGCCGATCCAGACGTTGAAGCTGGACTTTGTCTGAAAAGTGCAGAACACCAGACGTTGGCTGATTTTAATAATTCCTGCGTTTTGTTCAAATGGAAGCACCAGGTCTGTGATTTATGATAAAAAAAAGCATGCATATGCAGTTGCTGCACATGTCCAATAAAAAGATTCAGGCAGGTCTGACCTACATTATATAAACGCATGGCAGAGGGATATATGACAAACTGGGAATGTCAGAAACTGGGAATTCCTACCAGGATACCTGACAAACTACATTCTCTTCACATGGTCAGATACAAATCCAGGCATGTGTACAGTGGAAAAACATGTCTTGGATTTTTCCATTTTTTTGACAAATAACATAAAATGAAATGACAGTAAGACCAAAAGACCAAAATAGACTGTGGAGGCATGGTTATCAGATGGCTTGTAAACTAATCTCCCATCAGGGCGGCCAGGAACAGTCCATCTTAAGTCATTCCATACTGTAGACGTTTAGGGTTTTCTTATCTTTCACATGTGGACTAACTGTGTTTCTGGTGAGATGGGCGGGCGGGTGGTCGATTACATAAAAATACTCCTACTAGAGACAACTACTCCTCCCCTGAACTGCATACAAATATACAGGCTTTAGCTACGGATTTAGCAACATGTTTGCCACAATTACACGTTAGGGAAACAAAAGCAGTACTAGCTAAATATTTTTTTTAAATTCATTAGAAAAGTCAACCATAGGTTAACATTAACTCTGAAGATAGTTAATGGTTAAACACCAATTTAAAAAAAAAAATGGAGCAATGAAAAAAATGCTACGTTAGCCAAAACTAGCCTTTTAGTAGGTTTCCTAAAAGTTAACTGAATATTTACAGAAAGCTAAAAGGATTTGATTGATTTTAAAAATAGCTAAATCTCAACAAAGAAATGTCAGGAATTACTTAAATAAATAAATGGCACAAGAAGGTGAAAGTAAACCCTAAGTAGCTAGAAGTTAGCTTTAAAAAGGCAAGAAAATAAATCCAAAAAAGATTAAATAAACAAGAATATCACTTAAAAAATACCTTAAAATTAAAACATACCTCCCCCAATTCCAAGATAATAAAACAAATGTTCAAGTGTGAAAATGATTCTCTAACAAATGTCTGTTTCAGTGTAAAGTGTTGGAGGTGTTGTCTTGGACCTGGCAGCAGCAGTAACTCCCTCAGTGCTAGTCTGGCCAACATTACAGCACCAACGTTAGTAGATCTTCCTGAGGTGCAGAGTGGACATTTCCTTCCTTGAATAATAAAAATATGATCGACCAACATTAGGAACAATTGCCCTTGACTCAAAGCACTAGCGCAGCGCTGTAACGGCCGATTCAGGGCTGTTAGAACTCGGCAGATATAAGCCACGTGTGCTGCGAACTGCAAACGGCACGAGTTAGAAATGAAGGTTGTTCCTGGTTATGATCAATTATAGAAAGGCTGAATTATGTTCCAGTGTAATGACTTTTAACATGTGGCAATCTGTCAGTGACAGCACTTTTCATTGGATGTAAAAAAGTTTGGTGCTTAATTTGAAAGGTAAATTTGTGTTTGCTCTCAACTTCAATCTTTCCAATTTATCTTGGCACCGCAGGCAAGAATGCCTGGATGTTACTCAGCACACACACACACACACACACACACAGACATACAGCCAATTTGGCAACTGGTCAGTGGAAAAGGTGCTCAGGAAATGTCAACAGTGATAGATGAATTCTGACTATGAAAAAACTTCAAAAATGTAAATATGTTATAAGAGGAATGTTTGTTCACGATGGAAATGATGTTGGTGAAAACATAGAGCTGCAATAATAATAATAATAATAATAAAATTTGATTAAAGCTAAACAGAAATAGTCAACAATTAATTGTTGCACAAAAAAAGAATGTAAAAAAGTGTATTTTAGTCAAAGTTAAGGTTACATTTCCACAACATTGTTATTATTGTTATTATTCTAATAATTATTTTTATTGTTATTATAACAATAATAATAATTATTATTGTTGTTGTTGATGTTTTATCATTATTATTATTATCTCACCTGTATTTCTGAGGAAACTGCCTGTGTATGAAGTGACAGCCCGGGTGGTGGGATCATAGAAACCATCTCCACAGTCGTAACATGAACTGGGAATTTCGCGTGGAGGATGTTGATTGGTCAGCTGGGAGTCTCCTGTGCAGACGAGGCAGACATTTTCTTTAAAGGTTATTTTGGTGTACATAGAAAACAAGTTCAGTAAAATAACCCAAAGCTAATGGTTTTGGACGTGAGTAGGTGTCATGTGACTACAAGGCTCCGACCTGCTGGTCTGAGTCCACTGCACCTCTCTGTGTAGAATCGCCTGTCGTGACCGTCGCAGTAGTCCCAGTCCTTCTCTTGGTACTGAAGACCATCAGCAAAGATAAACGTCCCCTGGTGTGGATGAATGACACTCAGTCATACAGCACAGTGAACACAGTGTGTGACTACTGAAGTCACAAATTAAAATTGACCATTTAAAATAAACAGACACTTTTAGAATTGTAGAACAATAATAATATTTGTCTTTGTGGTGTCAACGCTTTGCTTCCCAATTACCTTAAGCGCAGTGATTTGTTTTTAAGGGAAATTGATTCTGTTGGATGACCAATGTAGATGCAGAATAGTGAGGTCTAAAGTTTGTCATGGTTCAGACCTGCCATCATTGCCATGAACCCAGACTGCAGTGATGATAATAATTAGATTGATGGTTGTTGGGGTAAAAGTCCACAAAAGACTGCAACTTTTGGAACGGGAAACTTAGTAAGCCCCAGCTCAATGCTGAGTGATCTCTAAAAGGAACCAGATGGGATAATAACTATAGTCTATATGAAACACACAGTCAAGCACCTCACCTGTTGAGATTTGCCGTTCACCCAAGTAGCTTCATATTTACTTCCATTGGGAAAGTAAAGGACGCCTTTGCCATGGAACATGCCGTCTTTGGTCTCTCCTTCGTACTTGGTCTCAGTGGGGAAGGTGTATTCTCCTCTACCCTCCATTCTGGGCAAGATTTTGTTGTCAAAAATAACTTACACATAGATATAAAATAAAAACACTTGTTGTCAAAAATAACTTACACATAGATAGATAAAATACACATAGATAAAATAAAAACACTTTTTTTTTAGCCGTGAGCTAAAAGCACAAACTTAAGTACACATCATTAAGGATATGTTCCTATTTCTGACTGTTTTATTTGTACTGTACTTCCTTTGACATGATGACAAATAATTTCTAATATTCCTTTCTCCTATTGTGTAAAGGTAACTATTGTACTCAATTTAAATTGAAAAATAAGAGTATTGCTAAATTCAGAAAAACCCAATTCAAACAAATAAAAAAATCACAAAAATCAATGACAACTTTCAGAAAAAAATAGAGCAATAACCATCAATCTCCTAGTTAAATGCATTGAAGTAGTATTGAATTCCATGTATTTGTTGGGTTTTTTTAAATTTCATTTTAGATTAGACATGAAATAAAAACACGTTTCTAATACATTTGAAAAAGTAATTAACGTCTAAAAATTTCTAATACATTTGAAAAAGTAATTAAAGTCTAAAAATGACATTAAATTTACCTGCCATTTATTGTAGGTCCTTTGTAGCTGCTTCCTGTGAACTCCATGACTTAGCTAAAGAAACGACAAGCTTAATATGTGATGCGCAGACGGCACACTGTTACCATGGAGAAGAGACAACAATAACGTAGTGAAGAAAATATTTTTATTTATGTGATGTAAAATCATACAAACACAACAACAAATCAAACACATGTAATACCAAGAGTTTTTAATATTTCAATTTATTTTTTAAATGGAATATTCATGTATCACGTATGCAACTGTGTTCCTGCGTCCTGACGTCATCAGACTACGCCGCTCGGCTGCAGCAGCATTAGCAGCAGTTAACTGACCTTCCTTGCAGCCTCGTCGCTCGCCTCGGAGCTTGACGAGGACATTGAATGTTTTGGAAAGCATTTTGAATTTTTTGTGACTTCCCTTTCTTACATAGCCATGTCAAGGACAATTGAAGTCCCCACCCTCCATGAGCTGAAGGTGGACGAGGTGAGCAAGATTTGCTTCTATTTTTGCTTAAAGTTAAACTAGAGAAGGACAGCGGCCGGCTAACTAGCTGCTATGCTAAAGCTAACTGCTAACAGATTCATTCTGCATATAGGCAGATGGCCATTTGTTGTGCGTTTATTAGACATTACACTAGTCACCGTCGGTCGGACATAATTGAACGTAAATATTCATTTTTCATTTTGTTGTAGCGCTACTGACAGTGCAAGCGTTATATTAATAGTGTCTTACAACTGACTGTGTTGATTGTCGAGAACTAACTGCGATTTTAGTAAACAGTTCCATTTAATTACTTTACACTGTCTGCAGATATGTTGCTTTTTTGTTAATTAAGTTCGCAGTTTCTAAACCAAACCAAACCAAACTTCGCTCATGTCTGAACAGTGGGATTTGTCACAGTGGACGTGTCCTTGAAAGTCAGGTGTTAGTCAGCAGAGGTTTTAAATCTGTAACAATTAAACAAACGTCACTTCATTCCTTGGTTGTTTTAGTGATGGTTTATTAAGTTGCATTAAAGTGTCACATAATTATCTCAAAAACTGTATATTTTACGTATTCATATATCAAATGTCGAGTTGATGTACTACTTTTTTTATTACGAATATTAATTACTTCTACTAACTTGGTTGACACAATTTAGTAGTTGTAATTAATAACCTCTTAACAGTCAGACATGAAAAAGGTTACAGAAATAGCATTAAATCAAACTTTTTGTTTTACTACACTATTATTTTTTTAAATACCGCTTTTTATTTAGTGTCATGCATTAATATTAATACAATAATTATGTTTTATATAATCATTAATTAACAATAAAAACAAATATTTAATGAGAAAGTATTGTATATTGTAACAAATGATTACAAATGCCCTTTAAAACAGTCAAAAATGATACGTTTATTAATAGATGGTCAATCCCTTCAATTACATTTGAATTTGAATTTTATTTAAATTCTTAAATAATTTCATACTTTTATTTTACCTATACTACTCACCTGAGCTAAAATATTTCAATTCTAAAACATTGTTAAGAGTTCTTAAAACATCACTCCACAACTGCTTAAAGTGTAAATTAAACGATTTTAGGTCGTTGCTTACATTATTAGATAAAGGTTTTGTAAATCTGGTTAATTTATGTTGAAGAACTGATATGTAAAATCCTATATTGTTGATATTTATGTTTTCAGGTTGTTTAAAGACTACTCACAATAGCCCCATTAGCACTTCATCAATGTACAGTATTTCTTAAATTTTGTCAGAGGGATGTAATAAACATTTCGGCCTGATTTATCATAAATATAATATGCTCATTTAACTTTTTGTTTTCCGTTTTGGCCCAGATCACTGTGTCATCTGCACCTTTGAAGGCCGCTGCCCACCATTTGGGGTCTCAGTGTGACAAAGCCAACAAGGAGTTCATGCTCTGTCGCTGGGAGGAGAAGGACCCAACGAAGTGTATCAAAGAGGGAAGGAGAGTCAACGAGTGCACACTAAACTTCTTTAGGTAACACACAAACACACACACACACACAAACACTCAGGATAACAAGCAGTATACACACATGTATACGTCCTTTAGTGCTCCAACAAATTATATTAAGCTGATGTCTTGGAAAATACATACAACTTGTAATCACGAAATTATCTAAAAAAACAATTAGGTTCGAGTATTTATTTAAAATGGTGTTAAAGGTCACATATCTCAATCAGGTTGATGAGGCGTGATAATCCAAGAAAACGTACTTAGCAATTACACGATCAAGACTGTGTATTTTCTCCCTGATCGTCACCTCATAAAATCTGAACTGAAACACATGTAACAGTGAGTCTGTGTCCATCTGATGACACTGTAGCATGACCTTTGAGAGTCTGATCGCTGCATCATGACTTCAACTTAATGTCTGTCCGGGTTTTTATTTTCTGGATGTATAAAGAAGTTCAAGAGGTGTTTTCTAAATGTATCTTAGAACAGGGATTCCAAACCCCTTGATTGATTAGAGGAGTACATTTGCTGTCATAAAAAATCACATTCCAGTCTGTTACTATAAGATTTTTTCTTACAATCGTTCTTGCATCACTCCTAAGTTGCCCGAGTGTGAACCAGCTACATAGGTCCTGAGTAAATAATGACTCATGTATTTGTAAACTTACCACTAAGGGTAATTAGAGGCTTTGGTCTGGGGATCTTTTCCCTCCAAACGTCTGTGTATTTGTTTACTGACATATTTCAACACAGCTTGAGTTGTGTTGATCTGGCGCAATTCACAACGTTTTTTTTCCCCTTGAAAGTAAATCACACGGCACCTCAAGCTTAAAAGAAATAAACAAGTGAGACTTCAGCTCCAAAAATAAATTTAGTTTGGAAACAGCATCAACCTGTAATTATCATAAAAAAGGTCAGTTTGGACAAAAGCTGTAATTACACCTGGGACTGTAGCTGATGTTGTTATGGTTGGTTTCCACAAATGTATATTGTCTGTTTAGACATCATATTATCAGAATTCCAAAAGGTCAGATCTTAATCAATACACAATTCATTCAGTTTAAAGACTGACACAAAGTTGCACTTTTATCGTAACCAAAACAATTCCCAACTCTGTTTTCTGCTTCCCTTGTAGGCAAATCAAAGGCAATTGTTCCGAGTCATTCACAGAGTATTGGACCTGTCTGGATTATCACTCCAGATCACAGTTCCACCTGTGCCGCGAGCAGCAGCAGGTGTTCGACAACTGCGTACTCGATAAGCTGGGCTGGAAGAGACCCGAACTGGGAGAGCTGTCTAAGGTCAGTCTTTTTTATCCCATACAGGATCACCTGCACGCTTTTGAATCTTGTTGCTTTTTACTGACCTTTCCAGCCAAATTGTACATTTTTGGAGAAGCCTCTGATTTTACTGCGTGCCTCTGTGTTTGTCTCACTCTGCAAAGGCTCTAGGAATACAAGAAATGTGAATGATAGCCCTGTGATTTATTTATTTATTTATTTTTTGGTCTTTAAGTCACCACCTCATTGGGTTTTGCATAAATGCCTGCCGAGTATTTTCTTTCGCAGTAGCAATCACAGTAATCACTGATTGTGACCATGGTGTTTCGGGGATTTCAGTGTTGTATTTGAAAAAGACCTGAATAAGCTGAATGAATGTTTAAATGTAATCAAGTATGTGGATGTTTAGGACTTGCCAAGCAAAGCTGTTGTTCACAGTTAGTGTTGTTGGAAAATGATCCGAGGAGGAAAATCACAGAAAATATCAGTTACATTGAAACGCGTCCAGGTCATGCTGATCAGGTTGTTCAGTCTCCACGGTTTAATGGGTTAAAGAAAAAGAGAGTTTGATATGGGTGGAGGAATAACTCAGTTTGAGGTCAAACTCAGCGATGCATTTCACTCAAAACATGGAGATGTTGTACAATTCTTCAAATTATCAGCTTTAGAAAGATGTCTTTTCTAAAACAAAAAAACTTTTCCAAGGGTCCCCAACCTCAGTTCTAAATGATCTAATGATTGATTACACAAACTAGAAAAACACCTGTTAAATTGAGTGAAGGTTTATACAGGGTTTTGATCTAGCGCCATCTATTTTTGTGTTTGTTTTTAATTCTCCAAAAGTATGAAAACATTTTTGAAAGGATTGGATTTCAGTTTGAGAAATCAAATGGAGCCTTTGTAGAAAAATAACCTTATTTATTTTCATAAAAGAAATTAATTTGACTTTCTGTCATATTCCCATTTTATACATTCTTCTTATGACGTGTTGGTCATGCTCCACCAGGACAAAGTCGTTTTTAAATTTGAAATAAAACCAAACCTTCTTAATTTTTGGACCATAAAAAGGCCAACTGTGTCCATGATATTTTCCTCATAGAACATTCTGTATTTTTCAAAGTGTTTTCACAAAATTTTTCATGTAGATCACCAAAGTGGCGACCGACCGGCCTGAGCCCACAAACCCATACTACTCTAGAGAACGTCCTGAGCCCAATCCAGTCGCCGAGGGTAAACTGGAACCAGCCAAACATGGCAGCAGGTTATTCTTCTGGCACTTTTAAAGCAGGAACAGTGACGTCACCACCCGTCACGTCACTGCAGTCATGGGCTGTGTCCAAAATCTGCCAGATGTGATCACTGATGTCTCATGGTTCTATCATCTCACCAATGAAGACATCAACCTTTTAAATATTTCTTTTGGTCACATTTGTAATTCTCCTGAGAGTTTGTTTTGGACACAGCTCATGTCTTGGCGCTCGCCTGCAGTGATATTCTTCCTCCAGCATCATCACAGTTTGTTAAAGGAAGGAAGGATGGATGATTATGAGAACAAACTCCATGGATCCATGCGGCTTTCCTGACCACTTATGTAAATGTAATCAGTGAGCAGCTACAACATGCTGTTCTTATTGTTGTCATCTAATAAAAGATAAATTATAACTTGTGATTTTGATGTGTCATTATTTAAAGAAATGAGTAAAGAAACCTACAGAGTTTAATCGTTCCAGACACATATTGGCTGATTGTAGGGAATAACCGCCGTTTTTGCACATCTGTGTTTTGTCAGTGTGTGTTTTCAGACTGATAGAGGTTAAAGGTCAAGGCTCAGGGTCACTACCTGTAGTCAGAGAGTGCTCCTTCTGCTTCCTCCTTTTCTCCCAGCTCACTTCCTGTCTCTGACCTGGACTGAAGGCGAGAGGAGTCATCTCAGAGATGCACCAACAAAAGTCTGTTATTGCTGCCAGCGCACGTGCACTCAGACACGTGCGCTGATGACCTTGAGTCAGAGGAGATGAGACACTGCACTGTAAATAAGGCTGTCAGTGTTAGTGTGGCTGTCGAAACCCTTTAAAAAATGCAACAAAAGTTATTTTTATAGCTAAACTGCTGTGTGACTGAATTGTTGGTTCCTTTGTGGCAGAAATGAATGTGGGAGAGCTGTAGCCTGTGTATCTGTCTGATTGTGCTGTGACTCCGCAGAAAGGTTTTCCTTCAACCGCTCTATTTTAGTTGATAAATAAATGGCTTAAATGAGCTTAACCTACACTTTTTCACACAAATTGTAAAGTTTACAAAGCCTAAAAATACTAAAAATGATTAAAGTATTGGTATAAAAGGGCATCTTTGCCAAAGCAGGGGTCATCAGCTGTAGTTGTTAGAGATAAACTGGGGGCCAGACACTTGTATTTTTGTTGAACATTGATATTTAATTATTTGAAAATTGAAACGATGCCAAAGTAGAGGAGCATTCTATCTATCTAACTTTGTATCTTTAAAAAAAACAAACTTTGAGCTGTGTTTTTCATTGTTCTATGACCGACGTGGGACAGTTTGTGTCTTTAACCTCTGCCTTGTTGTTTTCTGTGGGGACCAATACAGTGTGACGACCCTCTCATGATCAGGAGTGGAGATGGGACCCTGGGGTGTTTTAGACATGATGTCATGTCCAGTGGATCAGTGAACAAAAACACTGGATCTGTTGGCGAAAAAGGCACTGGTTTTATTTGAAATAGTAGTTGAAGTAGTTGTTGCTTCAACCCAGTACTTCTCAAATGAGGGGGTGGGGGCAAGGGGCAGTGAGGTGCCGGGAGGACGTGAGGGTCTTCCAATGGAATATGGCACGCTGGACATAAGTGTATCTCTGCTGTAATGCATAAACGATAACAGTCCTCCAGTCACTAGGTTTGTAGAGATAAAAATATACATGTTATCAGGTTCTCAATAGTATTTCAATAACGGGGGTGTGTGAAAACATTTCTGTCCCATAGGGACATCATAGCATGATGGAAGTCAAATTGAGGACCACTGCTTTAGCCTATTGATCTGATGCTAGCTGGTATACAGCATACTTATACCAACTTTTCTTAACAACCACGTAGTTGTTAGCTGTAATTTCAATGGAGATCAGTGAAGTATACTCATCTATATTTCTAGACGCTAACTGCTTTATATATCACATGGACATGCATGTCTCTGGATTTATTTATTTTTCCGAGTGTCAGTCATGGTTCTAGCAGAAATCCCCTCACAAGGTGTGGTCTGGACCTGCAGCTTGAACAGGAAACGTCTGACAGGCCTACTTCTGACCTTGACGGTGGGACAAAGAGAGGAGGGAAGAAAAGGAGAAGAAGGTGTGGACAGGGGGAAACATGGAAAAGGTGTAAGGGGTTAAGAGGAGGTGGCGATAAAGAAAATATAAAACCAGGGTTAAATCAAATTTTTAAAAAAAGAAGCAGAAATGACAACACAGTGAAAGTGAACGCAGGCCAAGGTGAGGGCTGAAAAGCCGACCCAGACGGAGTGAGGGCGGTGGTGGTTGTGATGGAGGTGGGCGGTTCTGGAGGTAGTTCAGTGGCTGGCGGTGAAGCCCCAGGGCTCGTGGCAGACCTGTCTACATGCGACTCGCAGGAAGCGGCGGGTCATCGTTGTTTGACACGGCACCGCTACAGGAAACGGGCTCTGGCTCAGGAAAGAAATACAATACAGGGCTTTCACAAAGCTGCAGTCGACCCGGGAGAGCGGCGCGTTTAAACACTCAAACACCCACACAAGTTCAGTGGACACACGACCGTCCATATTACCATTGTTGAAAGCCTGGTTCAACAGAACAACAGGAATAAAGCGAAGGCCGAGAGATGACTCGGAAATACCAAAACCAAAGTCAAAATAAACAGATGAGGTGAAGGTTTAAAAGCCTTTTATTATTATCTTTTCTATTCCAACTGACTGTTGTCTCAGAAACACCCATGACTGTGTACAGTATACGTGCGTGTGACTTAACTAAAGGAACAGAATTTTGACTATGAATCCTTTCCTCACGAAGTCGGCGTTAGCACAAAGTTAGCCAAGAATTGGGCAAATTACGCAGCAGTTATATGTACAAGACAACAAGACTGTGGTAATAAATTAAAAATAGATAATCAAAAGCAATCTCCAGAATTTGTTTCTGGACTTTATTATCAGTTAATCACAGTCAAGTCAGTGTCGTCCTCCGAGTCATCGTCATCTTCTTCCTCTAGACCAGGGGACTCAGTTAGGCCCAAGACTAGATGTTAATTATAATTCTATTTCACAATTTAGGTCATTTAAAAAAAATGTATCTACATTTTGTGGTTGACCATTTTGTACTGTTGTACTGGACATTATTTGTATTAAACTAATCTACTGGCTCACTACCAGTGTGGCCCTCCAGTGAAATAATGGCGGCAGCAATGGACCTCAGCTCATTTGACTTCGAGACCCCTGCTCTGCCCCACACCATTAAGATACCCCCTCCCCCGCCCCACACCCCCCAACAGGAGGGTGCACTTGATTCTACAAACTCTGAAAGTGTGGTTCTATTTGATTTGTTTGTGTTGCGGTGCCGTCCTCGGCCGTGATCCCTCTTAGACTCCCAACATGACACTGAGTGCTGCTTTCATGTCTCCTCTCATCCCTCCGTACGACACAGGGGAGGCTTTGAACTGACATGCAGGCTTCAGTCTGTATGTAAAACACACACAACCACCGAAGCCACAAAGTACCACCACGGCGTCCACCACCTTCACTCATAATCTGAGAACATCAATGGAGGGGGGGGAGTGAGGAGGAGCGGGGCCGAGACATAAAGCACATGCTCACTTACACGCCAGACATTGTTGTTTTTTTTAAGGTCTGTTTTTTGTTGAGAGGAGCAACGCAGCCAACAAAAGATGTATGTTGTTGCACCTGAATATGAAACAGCTTTGTTCATTTTAATAAACAGTTTGGTAGAATTTCCTCATTGGATAAACAGCAACATAAATAGTGTATATGGATCTATTGTAAATGTAAAACAATAGTTGTTAACGGACACGGAAAAACATGTTAGAAAGCTGTTGTGTTTTTAATTTTAAAAAATTAGACTGTTATTTTTGTTTACTTGGTGATTATTACTGATAAATATAAAAATGTTAAGCACAGCAATGATGGATAAAGAACAAATAAAATTACTTTAATTTAAAAAAAACTGCTCAGAAATGCAAAAATAAAAAAAGCAGTCATGCTGTATGTTAGCAAAAAAAAAAAAAAAAGCACAAATTTGCTGAAGCATTACAAAAATAGTCCTGGAAGATCTGAGACAGCTCAGTAAGGTCTAAGCTTGGTTAAATTTACAAAACATTAGCTAACATTAGCCATAAGGCTACACCATTTCAAATGAGCATTAGCTTAGCTCAATTCGTCGTAACTTGCCCCGGAAGAACTTTTATATTTAAAGCTACACAGTGTACTGTGTACTTTACAAGTAATTAGCTTAAAGTTAGAAAAAAATGACCTTAATTTTCCAAAAAGAATGTGTGAAGGAAAGTAGCTTGGTTAGCTAGCAAACTAGGCTAACAAGGAAACAGCTAAAAAAGGTGGACAAGTACAATGAATATTGACAGGGAGCGAGGTGTGAGTGTGTATTCAGTCCTTAAACGCTCCGGAGTCCCTATCATCTCGTCACCACGTCCGTGTGTATAAACACAGAATGAATGTTGTAAAATGAGCTGCTGAGGAAAAGAAACCTAAACAAACGGCTGAAAGATTCTTCAAGGCTTCGTGAAAGTGTTGAATAACTGCAGCCGCGTCAGAGTTATTCGAGGTTACAGCAGTTGACAAGTCACCACATCATAAAAAGGGAATTATTCCAACGTTTCTATGCAGGAAAATATATACGATCACCTCAAAAACACCCACACTGTAGCTGGAATCTGTGTGATGACGGAGCGATGACCATTGCTCATGTTTTGCATTCCAGTCGGACACGCTTCACAGGCTCTCTTTTTGTGCCTCAGTTTTGCCAAACGCCTCTGAATGCTGCGCTAAAGATAACATTTAGCAAAATCCACAGGGTGTGTTTTCTTCATTTTCTTTTGCTTAAGTTGTCAGGTGGCCGAGGACAAGATGAAGCAAAGGAAGAGGCTTCGCTTCACGGCACAGTGATGAAGCTCAGTCAGTCTTCACAATGAGACAAACGGACACCAAAAAAGTGCTTTGATGACTGTGTAGTCTGATAGAATCTAAAGGACCAATCTGACGAGTTTGTCTAAGAGGGTTTTATACTGTAAGGAAAGGGTTTTTTCTCTGTGCGTAAGGGGTTTGGTGAAGCCACAACTCATTCTTTACTGTTTATTCCCCGTTTTAAAAAATGAATCTCCAGTCCTTTCTTTTTCTTCCTGCGTGTTTATTCTGTGGTATCTGAGCAAATGGACTAATGTGAAGTACGTGATGAAATGAGATGTTGAAACGACAGCTCAGCCAATCGTCACACCGCCCAAAAGGCAAGAAGCTGTGGTCTGCTGGGAGCCCTGTCAGAACTCTGTTTATTTGTCTGCAGGTGTGTATGTGTGTGTGTGTGTGCGTGTGTGTGTGTGTGTGTGTGTTTAGCCTATATGTTTGGTGGAAAATGAGAGTATGATAGATATAAAGTGCTTGCAGCTCTATGGTTTGTTTGTGGATTTGTACGTGTTCAGTGTGTGCGGTTATGCGTGTATGTGTGTGTGTGTGTGTGTGTTGTGTTTATCTTGGCCTGAACCCAGACCTTCATCACTTCTCTGCCGATCGCTCCATTCTTCCATCTCTGTGTCCCTGCAGCTATTTACGAGTCTCCTGAAGACCAGTGGAGCCTC
>NC_024320.1:2820672-2835474 GCF_000523025.1 Cynoglossus semilaevis
TCTCCTCTCCTCTCCTCTCCTTTCCTCGTTTCACCTCTCCTCCCCTCATCGTCCTATCTCAGAGTGTCTGAGTCTTCTCCCTGAGGAGCACACGCTCATTCTTCTTTCTCCGGGCCAAACGGACCAGGGCTGGCCAAGATGAAGTGTAAACCAACACTCATTAGTCATTCTTCCCTTTAAATAATCGGTTTTCTCTGCATTTGACTCCGATTCTTAAATGTGGGGCAGTAAGTGCGCTGGAAAAAATAGTTCAGTCTCCTGTGTTGTCACTGTTTGTTTGTCTGTATATGAGGTCCTGCCATGGACTGGTGAATCAACGTAAACAATAAAACATGAATCAAGTTTTCAGATGGACGGGATGCAGCAGGAAGTTAGTCGACATGGGAAACTATCTAATGACTCATCATGCAGGGAGTTTTTCCCCAGGGTTGAGACGCTGTTTTGGAGACTGGAGATGACACAGTAACTGTACAGCCCCGATTCACAAATCATAATTGGACTTCACAGTCTTAATTAAACTTCTAATAGCCTCCTAAAAAAAACATTTAACCGAGGAGGTGTATACAGTCAATGTCTATGTTGAGGTCAAAGCAGTGATGGTGAGGTCAGGATCTGAACCCAACGCAGGAATTTTGTTAAAATTAAAATATACAGAAAAATAAACATCTGGTTTATCTATGTTTTAGATATTGATTTTGGTAATCATTTCATTAGTCTTGGCTAAAAGCAAAATTAGCATTAACAAATTAGCATTCATTAGCATTAGCACCATTATAACATACATTATGATTGAACTACTGTTTCTACATTCACACAGTCAGTTGCATGCTGTGAATGTACTCTGGTTTAAAGTCATACCTATTTAACAATATATATTCTCTCTATATATTTATATATATATGTATATAAGGTGTATGCCACTGTCATCTAATCGTATCTAATCAAATCCAATCTAATCTAATATGATCTAATCCAATAAACTATGGCATTCTCTAATACAGAACTAATATCCAAAAATTAGTAATTTTTCAATTCCCCAAAAATATATACACTAGAACCATGAGTAGAGACTTCAGAGGGAACTGGCAGGTTCTCAAAACCTCTTGGCAGGTGATTGGATGAACAGTCTGTCCGATCGTATCCCATGTATTAGGTCACAGTTTGACGTTTATACTGTTTTGCTGCCAGGGGAAAATTTTTAGGCAGTCAAGTCATCAAATAGTAAAGTTATAACTGAAATTCCAGGTCGGCGCTGTGTAATGTCACAGTCAAAGAAGGTCAGGAGGTCAAGTGCTGTTGACAAAATTGGATCTTTGGTCGGTTCAACTCTTTCCTTATTAAAATGTTTAATACGGTAGATGTCTTTTGAGTGAAAGCCCCTGCAGGTCAGCGCTGGTACTAGAGCCTGTCTTTCATCAAATCCTGTTATAAACCCTATCTTTTGTTATGCTTTAGTTTTTATTTTCCACTAAATGGGATCACATGATATTGAAAGTGAGTCCATCATTTTCAGAGTCTATAGCATGTTCATTTAACAGGCAGATGTGATATTCCTTCTAGTAGCCGGAGTTGACTTATTCCCATGAGCTGGGGAACTGATGTCGCTCCTTCCTGTTGTGCTTGCGGTTTCTGCAAGGTATACTGAAGCATTCCACTGCCGTGCGTTCATCTAAACATTGCTAGTTAAAAAGGACACACAGCGTCTCGGGCTACACAGTTGTGGCGGTGCTCCTCTGGGTGGCTCCTATCTGACAAAGGGCTCCGAGAGTCTTGGGTTTCCTACGCATGTCAAGGCAGGTTAGCTATTCCCAGCGTCGGGCTGCTCCGAGGCCATGGTGGGCTATCACTCACAGCGGGCCCTCCCGTCTCTCTCTCTGGAAACCTCTCTGGAAACGCCCTCCTCCCACCGTGCACCCCGCCTACGTCGATACACACACACTGGTTTCCATGTCAGGCTTTGCCCTTTTTCTTGTTTTGGTCTTTTTAGACTTGACATCCCCCCATGTCAGCGGACAGTCCTGACTTGTCATCCTTAATTTTGTCCTTAAATCCTAGCTGGGATGAAAGCTAACTCTTGCTGCGCTGCATATGTCTGAGGTCCTCAGTGAGCCACAGGGAGAGTTTAATGACTTCACTGTTGCTGCTTCAATAATATTAAATCCTGTTTACAGTTTCTAATTATTTTATATCATTGGAATCCTCACAGAAGTCCAAGCGTGTGTCTGCACGGAAAGATTTTGCGATGCATTTTATCTGGAAAACCAAACTATATTTTGGTATTAGTCTGTCTGAAAATGGACAAGTTAATTGGTATTAGTCTGTCTGAAAATGGACACTTGTGTGGACAGTACTTGTGTAACTTAAGTAGTATTAAAAGTACACGGGTATGAAGTTGTTAGCCTTCTGCCTCATTAATAAGCATTAGCTGCATTTAGCCAGAATTTGAGAGCCTATAGTCTTTGACCCGAATGTAGGTGGAACAGCAGAGCGGCAGTCGTGTTTTTGTTGCCTTTTCTTTCGTAACGAGGGTTGTAGTTCAGCCAAAAATTGTACTGACAACAAATAGCTTTGAAAGGAAAAAGCTAAATGTTAGCAAGAATTAAAACAGAACCAGTTTAAAGATTTAGGTAAAATTAGGATAAGAACGCTTTTATCATAGTTAAGAAATTATGTAGAGTCAATAAATGTTAAATTGAGAAATTTAAAAAATAATATAATCCCATTTTTTTACAAAAAAATGAACGCTAGTCTGAAAACTTCAGAGCCATAATCAAACACTTTTCAAAGTAAAGCTTTCACTACGTCAGAGAAAAACAATCGCATTAGTCTACTGTCTAAAAGTTGCTGTATATGATAATTTAAAAAGAATAAAAAAATATAATAATTATAATAATAATTTTAAAGACCCAACACAGAACAAAAGCTAAAGCTAAGAATTTTAGGAATTGTTAAAATCCCACAAAATCTAAGTCGGAGAAATGCAACCAAGCTACGGCAAGCGCTTTTAAATGCTAATGAGTAAACATAAAACTTTGGCAGCTACATTTACTACAGAGCAACAATAGGAAGCGGGAAAGTGAACTTTTCCCCAGAGGATGGTAAACTGTACTTATGGCCTGTTTAACAACGTGTGCAGCATGTCCAAAATGAAAGAATGGTAGTTTATTGGAGTTGTCCCTTCCTGCTAACAGTTAGCTTACAGCTGTTATGCTAATTAACAACACGAGGCGGATTTTCTTAAGTTATGGTTGCTCAGATGGATGCACAGAACTGTAGGAGGAATAGTTGAGACATAGATACACACACCAGCTGGATGACTATTATTCACTATTCTAGATATTTTTGTTATTTCTTTTTACGCAATAGATAAAGATTAGCTAGAAATGTTATAGAAGCACCACTACGATATAGCTCTAATAATGACATTTGTCAAAAATAGTAATCATTTGGTAACATTTGTCATATATATATATTCATATATACATACATAGTCATAATGTTACAGCTAAAAGTCTGTCTTAGAACTATTTGACTTTGTTAAGCTAAATCTTAGCTCCAACTAACGGCGTTCGCAAACAAACAAGTGTGTCGCGGGGACACGCGGTAACTAAGGAGACACTAACCACTCCTCCCATCTCACTCGTCTACACCTCAACACATGAATAATCACACCACTTCCAGGTTTACCTTGACTATGAGCAACCAGCGTTGAACCAACAGCTACAGCACCGTTGGCTAATCGTAAAATGCAGGCAGTTTGTGAGTCAAAACTAAAATAACTTTTTGCAGAAGGAAAATAAACTGACAGAGGTTTTTTTTCCTGAGAGGAAACCTTCAGTTTACTATATGACATGTTTCTTAATAGTGCTAAAGTGTTCAGTGTTCTTTAAATAAACAATGTGGAGTTTTTACATAGTGGGGCATGAAAGAATGCAGGAGTCACACTGGCCCGCTCACACATGTCAGCAATTTGGCTGCCTTGTGTATTTTGGACGTTGAAAAAAAAAAGAAAAAAAAAAAAGGAACATTTCAAAGTAAACGAAAGAAGGAAAGTCTTATCCGCCTGGCAGCTGCGCTCTGGACCAAATTGCTTTCAGCTGATGCGCTGCAGCTCAAACTTGCTTGGGTAATGTCAAGTGATGCATTGCAATACTGAGAAAACAACACAGACAAAAATAAATAAGAAGGAATAGAAACGCTGGAAAGTTTCAAGATTTGTTCAGAAGAAGTTTCCCCACAAACTCTGGAGCAGGAGAGAAAATAACCAATAAGTGGACTGCAGCTGGTCAGGCTCTGAAACATGTTCACCAATGTCCTTACATATGAAATGAATCATTTGGCCTCATTAAGGATGGGTGCTGAAACTACAGTATCTATGCACATATGAACTCTATGTGTATTTTTTATCACTAATACAGAAAAAAAAATCTCTCAAATTTATTTCTCTACATATCCTCCATTCTATAAAGAATTCCTTATGAGTAAAACACTGGATCATGTCTGTGGGGTCACAACCTGCTTCTTTGAAATTCAGTTCCTTTCAAAGTTTTTTCCTCTTTAGGATGAAGAAAAAAAACATAAACAAGATCAGAACCTATAAAGATTTAAGGTTTGTTCTGGTTTCAATATTAAATATTATTTTTGGGGTTTTTAAAATTCTGATGAAATAAAATATAACACAGTTCCTGTCATGTCTGTCTGTTTCCGTGTTTTCCTGTGTTCTTTGTGGGGTAATCTGACGGGCTCACACTCACCTGTTTGGTAATTAGCTTCACTTGTGTCACCTGGTGTTCCCTGTGCATATATACTCCTCTCCCTCACGCTGTCAGGGTTGGATCGTTGTGGTGGTGTGTGTTAGATCTTCGTGTTTGTGAGTTTCTTACTCTGTTTCCTCGTGTCCCGTGTTTTCCTCGTGTTCCTCGAGAATTCCATGCCTGTTAGTTCTTTGTGTTTTGTTAATTTGGACTTTGTTAATAAAACTTCCTGCACCAGAAAGAGTCTCTCCAGTACTGCATTTGGGTCCTGCCTGCTCCCTGCGATGCCCGCACACGAGGTCTCCACCGTCTCTATATAAATATATATATAAATATACATATATATATTTATAACTGATATATTTATGTATTTATTATATGTATATACTATATATAATAATATAAATATGCAACATTTACAGTATGTTATCATCAGACATGTAATCAATATACTGTATATATATAGAGAGAGATAAATACACATCTATATATGTATATAAATATATACAGAGCGAGAGGGGGGGATTCTATTGAGATATATGGAAAAATCCATATATAAAAATATATTACGTCTGTATCTTGAGAGTGATATAGAAGGCAGAGTGGGTTTTGCCACCAAGCAGAAGGTCAGAGGTTTGATCCCAGTGTTAGTGTTAGTGGACATTGATTCTGTCCTGCTGCCATTGTCCTAGTACGATAGCTGCATGGACAGTGGTGATAGTACTGTCAATACATGGACTGTTAGTCAGAGTAACTGGTTTCTCATGTCAGGGAATCATAGACTGTAGGAGACAACAGGGATAGTGCTCCAGCCATCAGTTATTATTCTAGTTAGCCAATCATCAGTCACTATTCTTCTTCGACATCATATAATTGTAAATGACTGTTTCGTATGCACTGCAGGACGATCAAATCAAAATCACAAGCACGCAGGCCGTGGGCCAGACTGACAGAACCATTTCCCTGTGTTCCGTTGCTGCCCTTCTGCCCCGTGACATAGTGCTAGCATCTTGAGCAACACGACCGACGAGCGGTGCCAGAGCAAACAAACAGGCAAGAAAAACTGGAAAAACGTAAATGTGAAGTTCAGCGGGGGGATTTGTTTTTCTTCCAGGAGGCGGCCGTGCCTGTGCAAATACACAGAAGCATTTCATCTTCCAGTTGCATCAATGTGTCCACAAATCACACATTCAAATATGAAATGAAAAACACACACACTGATAATGACGGCAGGGCTACTGGTGTGTCTGGAGGCTGGTTCAGCAAAGGCGTCAGGATACAGTTCCTTCTGTCTCCAACCCTGTCTCATGTAGAAGTTAATGATTATTTTTCTTACTTAGAATTAGCATGTAGCTAATTACAGTTTTCACATTGAGAAAAAAAGAAGACAATGTTCTGTTAGCTTCTTGTTGATACTTATGGTGAGAATATATATTTTTGTTGTTGATAAATTCATTTTTAGCATCTACCCTGCAGGGGGCGCTAGAGAAACAGTTGCTTAAATGCAAGGTTTAGTGCACTGATGTCACATCAAAGTTATAAAACCCTGTCAACAATCTCAGTGTAAAAGAAAATTTGACATATTTATAGTTGGATGCGTCTCCTCTTGGCAGCTGGCTCACCTTGTCCATGAATGTCTGTTGTTTCCTATTGTATATGTCACATTACTGCCACCTAGTGGATCCATCAGTTAATTATTGGACCAGGAAAAGTCACATGGGAGAAAAGGAGAAAATACAGGCAGCAGGCAGAGTTACTGCAGATGGACACACCATCAGACTGATGTCCACCCAAAATGACCAAAAGTGGACATTGATTCTGTCCTGCTGCCATTGTCCTAGTACAATAGCTGCATGGACAGTGGTGATAGTACTGTCAATACATGGACTGTTAGTCAGAGTAACTGGTTTCTCATGTCAGGGAATCATAGACTGTAGGAGACAACAGGGATAGTGCTCCAGCCATCAGTTATTATTCTAGTTAGCCAATCATCAGTCACTATTCTTCTTCGACATCATATAATTGTAAATGACTGTTTCGTATGCACTGCAGGACGATCAAATCAAAATCACAAGCACGCAGGCCGTGGGCCAGACTGACAGAACCATTTCCCTGTGTTCCGTTGCTGCCCTTCTGCCCCGTGACAACTTGCTAGCATCTTGAGCAACACGACCGACGAGCGGTGCCAGAGCAAACAAACAGGCAAGAAAAACTGGAAAAACGTAAATGTGAAGTTCAGCGGGGGGATTTGTTTTTCTTCCAGGAGGCGGCCGTGCCTGTGCAAATACACAGAAGCATTTCATCTTCCAGTTGCATCAATGTGTCCACAAATCACACATTCAAATATGAAATGAAAAACACACACACTGATAATGACGGCAGGGCTACTGGTGTGTCTGGAGGCTGGTTCAGCAAAGGCGTCAGGATACAGTTCCTTCTGTCTCCAACCCTGTCTCATGTAGAAGTTAATGATTATTTTTCTTACTTAGAATTAGCGTGTAGCTAACTACAGTTTTCACATTGAGAAAAAAAGAAGACAATGTTCTGTTAGCTTCTTGTTGATACTTATGGTGAGAATATATATTTTTGTTGTTGATAAATTCATTTTTAGCATCTACCCTGCAGGGGGCGCTAGAGAAACAGTTGCTTAAATGCAAGGTTTAGTGCACTGATGTCACATCAAAGTTATAAAACCCTGTCAACAATCTCAGTGTAAAAGAAAATTTGACATATTTATAGTTGGATGCGTCTCCTCTTGGCAGCTGGCTCACCTTGTCCATGAATGTCTGTTGTTTCCTATTGTATATGTCACATTACTGCCACCTAGTGGATCCATCAGTTAATTATTGGACCAGGAAAAGTCACATGGGAGAAAAGGAGAAAATGCAGGCAGCAGGCAGAGTTACTGCAGATGGACACACCATCAGACTGATGTCCACCCAAAATGACCAAAAGCCTTTACTTTGTATTACTTTTTATATGTTATTAATATGTTTTTTTTTTGTTAAAAGAATGATTTTATTTCAATGGGATTCCTAAAATAACACCAAGAACAGCTTTAGCTTACTACTCTTCCTTCTGGTTTTATGAACCCCACGTGTGACAAACCACTGAAAAAATGTTCTCAATTCTTCCAAAGGAAAATACAGCTTCTTCTTTTTTTCTCACGGTTAATTGTGGGCACAGAGTTAATAAGTCTACTGAAGGTTTGGTTCGAGCTCTGACAAAATATTTCCCCATCAAGAGTCGCCGCCTGCATGCTCTTGACTTTTAACAACACACTACTTTTCACTGGGAGAGAGAGTCTTGGAAGCCTTGGTGCTGGCCAGCTAATCCAAGCAGACCGCTGCGGGCTGTGCTGTGTGACAAGAGCACAACAGATTCACTTGCTCTCTCCCAGCCCGGGCCCTTGTTTACATTCTGCTGGCAGGGGGATCTGGAAGTGTTTGGCTGGGCTCAGCACTCACTGGGAACTATCAGAAAATTCACATTTTAAACTATTTTGATATCAGCTCTGTGGAGATTTGCCGTTTCCCTGAGAACATGTCCTGCCTTTGGGCTCTGGGGCCGGCTGCACGGCCAGAAGAATAAACAGAGGGAGGGAGAGGAGGAGGAGGCACGAGAGAGAGAGAGAGAGAGAGAGGGAGGGAGGCAGGGAGAGAGAGAGAGAGAGAGGCTGTGCTCCTCATGAATCCGAGGATGATTCCAGTCTGTCCCAGACCACATCGTAGACAAAATCAGGGCTCAGGATACGAAACAGAATTCCAGATACTGATCGGTGGCTGGAAAAATAAAAACACAGACGTACCGCAAATAGAAAAATTGTTGTACGGTGTTTATGGTAGTGTCTAATGTGGTGAGGAGCTGGAACTGTGAGGTGCTGAAGCTAGAGAGACAGAGACAGAGAGGGAGTGGAAGCAGGGTTCAGCCTCGTGTCATTAAAGCATCGGTTAAGTTTCACCCTTCATGCAAAAGTGCCTGAAGCTGGGTGTGTGTGTGTGTGTGTGTGTGTGTGTGTGTACTTTTTGTTGTACTTGTTGTTCAGTTTGTCTCTCATTTAGTAAAAATACCTGAGTCCTTGTTGACAACTGTGAATTTGATCTCTTCACTGGGTTTTTCTAAGACGCCTTTTCTCTTAAAGATACAGTACGTCGTCCTGAACTTCCTACTTCTTCTTTACTCAACCATTTGGACCAGTTTTATATGTAAACAGTAAAATATAATGTCTAATATACTGTATATATATATAAAAATAAAATAATATAATAGGTTAAAAATATGCATTTTTATTACCCTTACAACAACATAAAGTTATTCATATTTTTTTTATCAAATGTTGCACTAACTAACTAATTATTAATCTGACAGTCCCTATACATCTTTTTACTTTTTAGTAATTGTAGCTAACCTTTAGCCTTAGTCTGGCTAAGCATAGTCTTCAGTCAAAGCACATTGATACATTAATTTGATTTATTTTATTTATTTGCTGTATTTGTAGTAAACTTCAACCTTATAATTTGTTGAAGTTTTTTCTTAGTTTTTATTTGAATAAATCTAACTTTGTTTTATTTAACTTGTATTGTCTGTCTTTATATATTTATTTATGTGTATCTGTTTCTGCTTGTGATTAGGCAAATCTTTTTTTTTAAATAATTCTGTCTTTTGGTGAGTTTTTATTGTTGACTTGTGTATTTATTTTTTAGATTTTAGTCATTTTCTTTTTTTTTTTTTTGGACCAGTATATACTTGTATTCTTACAATCCATTGAAGCCCTGGTTTTAGGCTATAACAAAAAACAAATTCAAGATTTTTTATGCTTCAGATAACTAACTAAAACCTTGGAGCATCCTTTTAAAAAGCTAGGATTTGTCTAAATATCAGAATATTTTACTGTCTGTTTATTTATCTGTAAACAGGACTCCAATGATTTATTTTATTTACATCTTTTAACATTCCACAAACTTAAAGTACTGGTGTCGCCTGTTTTTGTTTACCTTACTATTTAAGGTACATGCGTCAAACTCAGGGCCCGCGGATCAAATCTGGCCCGTCACGTAATTGTATGAGGCCCACCAGAGCTTTACAAATGTATGGTTGTCTTAGGGTCTGTACTAATGTACACTGGAAGGGTTACATGCCCTGGTCAAAATCTGTGTGTGTAACAAATGCAGTTAGCAATATACAGCTAGCATAAATGTAATTCCTGTTTTGAGACGTATCCGACATTTCTGTGTGAAAATATTCTTATTTTGCTTGGTGTTAATATTTTTGAATTATTTGAATGAGGAAAATGTCTGTCAGAAAAGTGTCTGTTACAGTCTGTCCAAACGGTTCATTTCTGGTTAAATCATCATCACTGTGTGACTGCTGTATAAATGTCATGTTCCTGTTCAGCCCACAGCTTAGACTGGCTTTAACATTTCGTCCTCTTGAGTGATTGAGTTCGACACCCCCTAAATCTTCAGCAGTAGATTCTACAGTGTAGACCATTATGAACTATGTCAGACTCGACCACAGTATTGCACTTGTAGTAAAACCCTGTGGTTGTTTACAGACTCAGTGAACGTGGCTGCGTTACTACAGCTCCAACCCTCCACAACCTTTCTGTCAAACCAGCACTTCCATCTTCTCAGCTCCAGGTCGGAGTGACCTATTAGCCAAATGTGTTTGTTCAGTGTTTAGTCACTATTACCCTCAGTATGATCCCTGCCCTAAAGGGCTAATGGCTGAAAATTTCCCCCCAGATCGACTTCACCCAAAAAATAATTGATCGCATGTGAGAGCAACTGGCACGTGTTTCCTCCACTTTTCTTTTTTTTTTTTTTGTTTCTCTACAGAGGTGATATCATTCTTTCAGGCCGCTTGTTCGTCACAGAGATAACGTGATTGTTTCCGGTTGTGAACCTTAAAACAAAAAAAAGGAGGAAGAGAAAAATAGAGCTAGATGAGAAGGTAATCTGGTTCTCAGTGAGGCACTGTGGCATTAAATCACACATCATTATTACGGCCTTATCGCTTAAAGCCCAGCCAGGGAGAAAAATGCCCCAGGACTAAAGCCGAAGGTCACAAGCTGTGTTTTAGAAACTCGCTCAGGAAATTGTCCTTTTATCAAAAACCAAACAGCTTTATTCTCCAAACCAAAATGACACTTACTGAGGAAACAGATTCTCCAAACCAAAATGACACTTACTGGGGAAACAGTTCAGCAGAAGAGACCTTTAGATGAACAGATCTTCTTTCAGATGTTTTTTTTGGGGTTTTTTTGCTCACAGTTTGACATGACCATCTGTCAACATTTATATTTATTTCAGAGACACAAGATAAGGAAAGCTTTAAGTTAGCCCAACATAGGTAAATCAAGCTAAAATAAAGCTAGCTTTAAAAATAAACAAACTGTTAGCCAGAAAAGCTATGCTAATTGTTGCCCAAACTAGCCAAAGGAAAACCGACAATTAATAAAATGGTAAAAATAAATAAATAAATAAAAGCTAATATTTGGTCTTGAAATAGCTCAAAGGTTACGAAAGATAATTTACATTAGCGGGAAGTGAATAGTAAGTGTTAGTTAGGTCAAAAAATAATTACCATTAGCCAAAAGCTAGCAAGAAATCCGCAAAAAAGGTTTTCTGAAAAGAGATTTAAATTACCTAAAAGATCAAAAAAGGAAGAAAATCTCCAAATTTGCAAAAGAAATACTCAAATTGTTCTCACTGCTAAAGTAAATAAAGTAATTAGACAGAATTAGCAAATGTCACCCATTAGCAGCATTAGCTAAATGTCTGCATAAAGGTATTAAAACATCAGTTAACTAGCTTTCAGTTTTAAAACATATGCAACAAATAAAACATCAGTTAACTAGCTTTCAGTTTAAAAAAATATGCAACAAATCAGAAATATAAAATAATTAGCAAAAAAAAAGTAGCTTTTGAAGGCGTACCTGCAGTAGCTAAAATATAGCCCATAAAAAACTAAACGTTTGTCACGTTAGTCGATATTTGTTAGAGCTGACCCAAAAATGGCACAAATGCCCTGGAATATATTTCAGGCCAAAAAAAAAAAAAAAGTTAATTGTTCACCCTTGTGTCCATTGCATGTATTTATATTTGTGTGTGTATGTGTGTGTGTCTGTGTGTGTGTGTGCAAGGGGCACATGACTGCATTTTAGGCCTAAGTAACAACAGATGCTGCGCTGACCTCAGAGGCTTCCTGGAAACTCAAATTTGTCAAAGAGAAGCAGGAAAAAGTAGAGAGAGCAGCAGTTTGGGTTAATGTAACAGGCAGAGGACACACACACACACACACACACACATGTATATATATATTTTGTGTAAATTACTCAGGTACTGAGTCTCAGTCACACATCAGGATGTATTCCACGTGAAAGAGGAGACCTGGACTGTAATGGCAGGGTTGCAGTGAAGAGGCAGGAATGGATCATTACTTTGAAACTCCAAAAGTTATGAAATACAGTTTTTTTGTTCCACACGTAACCAAAGACTAAACCTTATGTTTAACGCTTGTCCTTTACTTAGCCTGCGTGAGGACGGAGAATTTGCATGATGGCTCAGATTACCGACATGCACATGGTTGGAGGTTTCTCCAGAGCTGCTCCTCGGCCCTGGCCAAAGCGGAGCGTACACCTGGAGAGCTGTGTCGGCCGCTGCAGTCTGGCCAAATCTGTCCACCCCATCATCCTGAGGTTATTCAACCTCCGTCAGTGTGCTTTTCATTCACCTCTCTCTACCCAAAAACCACATTCATGACCAAACATGGCCTGATCCCATCAAAGTGATGCCTCGAGTGGAAACCCTCAGATACAGCAGCGATACCACAGAGGAGAACAGACGCCCACGTTTGTTCTTGTGGGTTCTGGGTTAGAGCAGACACTGAGATTTAAGATGAGAGAAGCCAGACACCAGGAAACGGGCTCTGTGAGGGAGAAGGTTTTTCTGTTCCTGGTTTGGTCTGAAGCCACAGGAACTGTGCTTCACAGCCAAGTCCATGACAAGAACCAACACAAGCCCAGTGCATTAAATGGAACCCAGAACCACAGACCTCTGTCTGGGTCTGGGGATTCTGGACTCCATGGAAGTCTCCTGTTTGCCTTTTTCACATTAACAGCAAAATGAAGAAGAATCCTTTTTTGTTTGTTTTGTGATCCCTTAGTCTTTTTACTAAGGGGTCACAGAAAGTTACTCTGCACAGTCATTTTGCAACATGTCCTTGGTGGTATCAGGTCTTACCACTGCTCCACCCCAATCCACTTAAAAACAATCTCCAAATGTAATTGATCGTGTGATTTCATAGTGCTGCGGTTATCACACCTGCCTTACACACCTGCCCTATACATAGAAGGTCATGGGTTTGAGCCCCAGAGGAACCACACACTTATTGGTGCCTCCCTAGGCAGGCTGCGTGTTTTCCCATTTTGTGTTACAAATAAAGAACTTATTTATTTATTTGTATTATTATTATTCATTTAATAAGTAAATCTTGATGTTTTTAAGTGCAAATATTAAGTTATAGCTAAAAAACTATAACTATATATGACTTTAGCTACTGTGTTATTTTGTGTTACCAGTGTAGCTCAGATCAGAGTACTTTGGTTGTAACAACATTGTTTATTTGTGCTGTTTAATAAGGAAGAAATGGATATGGTCACCTACAAAAAACAATAGTATTTGTAGGTACTGATTCAAAAACAATAAAGCTTGATATTTATTGTAAAACAATACATTAAATATGTATAACAAACTGAGCTAGTTTGGAAATTGCTAAGATGGCTAAATGCTAGTTAGCGATTGGTTAGCGACACAAATGGCTACAGGTGAGTCAAATATATAACATCTGTTCAAATTCAATTTTAACCTTATTGTGAGTAAATACATATATGTTGTATTTTAATAATAGAATAACTCACAAGGCAATAAATAGCTAGCTAACGTAACTAAAAAAACTAGAAACTGTTTAAAATATTGCTAATTGTGGAGAAAAATATCAACATATTAGCGCAAGTGTGCACTGTTAAATTTAGCAGAGGCTATTAGGAAAAGTGACTAACAAGGGGGAGATGTCGCTAGGTGGTCGTGCTAGGACTCAATCGCAGGATTTTAATGCTAAGCGCTACACTATGAAACCACCATGTTAGCATAACACCTGTCACGAATAGCTAAAACCATGCCACAAGAGGTCTCGCTAACTCACTAAAATATAGTTTACGTAGGTGAAAGTCAAGCTAAAAACTGACATGTAGCCGGAGGTTAATAAAAGGTGAATGCTAGCGCTTGTGGTTTGTAGCCGTTTCTACAAGACAGCGCTGAGCTGTTTAGCTGCTGCTGCGGCTGCTGCCGGACTGAAGGGTAGATGTTAAGATGATCAGATGTTGAAATGTTGAGATGTTAAGGTGTCAGCCCGGGGGGGTGTCAGACCTGCTGTGTTAACAGGACAGACATGTTAGAAGTCTACAGACCACCCCAATGCAGCAGCTCCCCTGCACAAAACTACACCAGATGTGTAATGAAGGCCAGCGCGAGGACGAGGATGTGGGTGTAACACATGTATACGTGGGTGTGTGTTTAATCATTCTCACCTGGGCTGCACTGGGTGCTAATACATGACCTACTGCGTGGAGGCAAACGGACGGCACTCACCACTGTAGCCTGTTCTTTGACTTACCCCCGACTCCCTCCTCAGTCCCATTTCTGCAGACCTTACATCAACTCACCCTCCACGTTTCCTTTTTGCCCGGTCCAACGTTTTCATTTTCTATTTGTGGTGTTTTAGGTTCATTTCCCCCTCAGGGCTTACATGCGGAATTCATTTTCATATTCCCTTTCCATGATTCCCTTTTTTCCCTAAATCCTCCTCAACTGACAGGCCGCTCCTCCCCTCCACCGCCGCCACCCTCTTTCCTCCTGTACCTCACCCTCTCCTCCTCCTCCTCCTCCTCCTCCCTCATCTCCACATCCCTACCTTACAGCTGTTGTTTTGGATTAGTCAAATAGCTCCTGTCAGATCCAGAGATCCCTCTCTGCTGCCACCCACGGAG